>NC_061514.1:79688426-79705443 GCF_022539505.1 Lolium rigidum | reverse complement strand
AAAAGCACACGCAAAAGCTAGCAAATATGGTGTTAGGTGAGTGATGGCGTGTAAAGCACACGTCCGTTGGGAACCCCAAGAGGAAGGTGTGATGCGTACAGCAGCAAGTTTTCCCTCAGAAAGAAACCAAGGTTTATCGAACCAGGAGGAGCCAAGAAGCACGTTGAAGGTTGATGGCAGCGGGATGTAGTGCGGCGCAACACCAGGGATTCCGGCGCCAACGTGGAACCCGCACAACACAACCAAAGTACTTTGCCCCAACGAAACAGTGAGGTTGTCAATCTCACCGGCTTGCCGTAACAAAGGATTAGATGTATAGTGTGGATGATGATTGTTTGCGGAAAACAGTAGAACAAGTATTGCGATAGATTGTATTCAATGTAAAAGAATGGACCGGGGTCCACAGTTCACTAGAGGTGTCTCTCCCATAAGATAAATAGCATGTTGGGTGAACAAATTACAGTCGGGCAATTGACAAATAGAGAGGGCATGACCATGCACATACATGATATGATAAGTATAGTGAGATTTAATTGGGCATTACGAAAAAGTACATAGACCGCTATCCAGCATGCATCTATGCCTAAAATGTCCACCTTCAGGTTATCATCCGAACCCCTTCCAGTATTAAGTTGCAAACAACAGACAATTGCATTAAGTATGGTGCGTAATGTAATCAATAACTACATCCTCGGACATAGCATCAATGTTTTATCCCTAGTGGCAACAAGCACATCCACAACCTTAGAACTTTCTCGTCACTGTCCCGCATTTAATGGAGGCATGAACCCACTATCGAGCATAAATACTCCCTCTTGGAGTTAAGAGTAAAAACTTGGCCGAGCCTCTACTAATAACGGAGAGCATGCAAGATCATAAACAACACATAGGTAATAGATTGATAATCAACATAACATAGTATTCTCTATCCATCGGATCCCAACAAACACAACATATAGCATTACAGATAGATGATCTTGATCATGTTAGGCAGCTCACAAGATCCGACAATGAAGCACATGAGGAGAGGACGACCATCTAGCTACTGCTATGGACCCATAGTCCAGGGGTGAACTACTCACTCATCACTCTGGAGGCGACCATGTCGGTGAAGAGTCCTCCGGGAGATGATTCCCCTCTCCGGCAGGGTGCCGGAGGCGATCTCCTGAATCCCCCGAGATGGGATTGGCGACGGCGGCGTCTCGCGGAAGGTTTTCCGTATCGTGGCTCTCGGTACGGGGGTTTCGCGACGAAGACTATATGTAGGCGGAAGGGCAGCCTCGGAGGGGTCACGGGGGCCCCACACAACAGGGCCGCGCGGGCCCTATGCTGGCCGCGCCGCCCTAGTGTGGCGGCGCCCCGTGGCCCCACTTCGTCTTCTCTTTGGTCTTCTGGAAGCTTCGTTGAAAAATAGGATCATGGGCATTGATTTCGTGCAATTCCGAGAATATTTCCTTACGAGGATTTCTGAAACCAAAAACAGCAGAAAACAGTAACTGGCTCTTCGGCATCTCGTTAATAGGTTAGTGCCGGAAAATGCATAAATATGACATAAAGTATGCATAAAACATGTAGATATCATCAATAATGTGGCATGGAACATAAGAAATTATCGATACGTCGGAGACGTATCAGCATCCCCAAGCTTAGTTCTCGCTCGTCCCGAGCAGGTAAACGATAACAAAGATAATTTCTGGAGTGACATGCCATCATAACCTTGATCATACTATTGTAAGCATACGTAATGAATGCAGCGATCAAAACAATGGTAATGACATGAGTAAACAAATGAATCATAAAGCAAAGACTTTTCATGAATAGTACTTTCAAGACAAGCATCAATAAGTCTTGCATAAGAGTTAACTCATAAAGAAATAAATCAAAGTAAAGGTATTGAAGCAACACAAAGGAAGATTAAGTTTCAGTGGTTGCTTTCAACTTGTAACATGTATATCTCATGGATATTGTCAATGTAAAGTAATATAACAAGTGCAATATGCAAGTATGTAGGAATCAATGCACAGTTCACACAAGTGTTTGCTTCTTGAGGTAGAGAGAAATAGGTGAACTGACTCAACATAAAAGTAAAAGAAAGGCCCTTCGCAGAGGGAAGCATTGATTGCTATATTTGTGCTAGAGCTTTGGTTTTGAAAACAAGAACCAATTTTGTCAACGGTAGTAATAAAGCATATGTATCATGTAAATTATCTCTTACAAGTTGCAAGCCTCATGCATAGTATACTAATAGTGCCCGCACCTTGTCCTAATTAGCTCGGATTACCGGGATTATCGCAATACACATGTTTTAACCAAGTGTCACAAAGGGGTACCTCTATGCCGCCTGTACAAAGGTCTAAGGAGAAAGAGTTCACATTTGGATTTCTCGCTTTTGATTATTCTCAACTTAGACATCCATACCGGGACAACATAGACAACAGATAATGGACTCCTCTTTAATGCATAAGCATGTAGCAACAATTAATGTTCTCATATGAGATTGAGGATATATGTCCAAAACCGAAACTTCCACCATGGTTCATGGCTTTAGTTAGCGGCCCAATGTTCTTCTCTAACAATATGCATGCTCGAACCATTAAATGAGTGGTAAATCTCCCTTACTTCAGACAAGACGGACATGCATAGCAACTCACATGATATTCAACAAAGAGTAGTTGATGGCGTCCCCAGGAACATGGTTATCGCACAACAAGAAACTTAATAAGAGATAAAGTGCGTAAGTACATATTCAATACTACAATAGTTTTTAAGCTATTTGTCCCATGAGCTATATATTGCAAAGGTAAAGAATGGAAATTTTAAAGGTAGCACTCAAGCAATTTACTTTGGAATGGCGGAGAAATACCATGTAGTAGGTAGGTATGGTGGACACAAATGGCATAGTGGTTGGCTCAAGGATTTTGGATGCATGAGAAGTATTCCCTCTCGATACAAGGTTTAGGCTAGCAAGGTTATTTGAAACAAACACAAGGATGAACTGGTGCAGCAAAACTCACATAAAAGACACATTGTAAACATTATAAGACTCTACACCGTCTTCCTTGTTGTTCAAACTCAATACTAGAAATTATCTAGACTTTAGAGAGACCAAATATGCAAACCAAATTTTAGCAAGCTCTATGTATTTCTTCATTAATGGGTGCAAAGTATATGATGCAAGCGCTTAAACATGAGCACAACAATTGCCAAGTATCAAATTATTCAAGACATTTTAGAATTACTACATGTAGCATTTCCCGATTCCAACCATATAACAATTTAACGAAGAAGATTCAACCTTCGCCATGAATACTATGAGTAAAGCCTAAGGACATATTTGTCCATATGCAACAGCGGAGCGTGTCTCTCTCCCACACAATGAATTCTAGGATCCATTTTATTCAAACGAAAACAAAAACAAAAACAAAAACAAACCGACGCTCCAAGCAAAGTACATAAGATGTGATGGAATAAAAATATAGTTTCGGGGAGGAACCCGATAATGTTGTCGATGAAGAAGGGGATGCCTTGGGCATCCCCAAGCTTAGACGCTTGAGTCTTCTTAAAATATGCAGGGGTGAACCACCGGGGCATCCCCAAGCTTAGAGCTTTCACTCTCCTTGATCATATTGTATCATCCTCCTCTCTTGATCCTTGAAAACTTCCTCCACACCAAACTCGAAACAACTCATTAGAGGGTTAGTGCATAATAAAAATTCACATGTTCAGAGGTGACATAATCATTCTTAACACTTCTGGACTTTGCACAAAGCTACTGTACATTAATGAAGCAAAGAAATTCATCCATCATAGCAAAAGAGGCAATGCGAAATAAAAGGCAGAATCTGTCAAAACAGAACAGTCCGTAAAGACGGATTTTATTGAGGCACCAGACTTGCTCAAATGAAAATGCCCAAATTGAATGAAAGTTGCGTACATATCTGAGGATCACGCACGTAAATTGGCATATTTTTCTGAGCTACCTACAGAGAGGCAGGTCGAAATTCGTGACAACAAAGAAATTTGTTTCTGCGCAGTAATCCAAATCTTGTATGAACCTTACTATCAACGACTTTACTTGGCACAACAATGCACAAAACTAAGATAAGGAGAGGTTGCTACAGTAGTAACAACTTCCAAGACTCAAATATAAAATAAAAATACTGTAGTAAAAACATGGGTTGTCTCCCATAAGCGCTTTTCTTTAACGCCTTTCAGCTAGGCGCAGAAAGTGTATATCAAGTGTTATCAAGAGACGAAGTATCAACATCATAATTTGTTCTAATAATAGAATCAAAAGGTAACTTCATTCTCTTTCTAGGAAAGTGTTCCATACCTTTCTTGAGAGGAAATTGATATTTAATATTACCTTCCTTCATATCAATGATAGCTCCAACAGTTCGAAGAAAAGGTCTTCCCAATATAATGGGACAAGATGCACTGCATTCAATATCCAAAACAAAAAAATCAACGGGGACAAGGTTATTGTTAACGGTAATGCGAACATTATCAATTCTCCCTAAAGGTTTCTTTATAGCATTATCAACAAGATTAACATCCAAATAACAATTTTTCAATGGTGGCAAGTCAAGCATATCATAATTTTTCTTAGGCATAACGGAAATACTTGCACCAAGATCACATAAAGCATTACAATCAAAGTCATTGACCTTCATCTTAATGATGGGCTCCCAACCATCCTCTAACTTTCTAGGAATAGAAGCTTCACGTTCTAGTTTCTCTTCTCTAGCTTTTATGAGAGCATTTGTAATATGTTTTGTGAAAGCCAAGTTTATAGCACTAGCATTAGGACTCTTAGCAAGTTTTTGTAAGAACTTTATAACTTCAGAGATGTGGCAATCATCAAAATCCAAACCATTATAATCTAAAGCAATGGGATCATCATCCCCAATGTTGGAAAAAATTTCAGCAGTTTTATCACAGGCAGTTTCAGCAGTTTTAGTAGTTTCCGGCAATTTTGCACGCTTTGCACTAGGAGTAGTAACATTGCCAACACCAATTATTTTACCATTGATAGTAGGAGGTGCAGTAACATGTGAATCATTAACATTACTAGTGGTGGTAATAGTCCAAACTTTAGCTACATTATTCTCTTTAGCAAGTTTTTCATTTTCTTCTCTTTCCCACCTAGCATGCAATTCGGCCATCAATCTTATATTCTCATTAATTCTAACTTGGATGGCATTTGCTGTAGTAACAATTTTATTTTCAATATCCTTATTAGGCATAACTTTCGATTTCAAAAGATCAACATCGGAGGCAAGACTATCAACCTTAGAAGCGAGAATATCAATTTTATTGAGCTTTTCCTCAACGAATTTGTTAAAAGCAGTTTGTGTACTAATAAATTCTTTAAGCATAGCTTCAAGTCCAGGGGGTGTGTTCCTATTATTTTTGTAAGAATTCCCATAAGAATTCCCATAACCGTTACCATTATTATAAGGATATGGCCTATAGTTATTACTAGAATTGTTCCGATAAGCATTGTTGTTGAAATTATTATTTTTAATGAAGTTCACATCAACATGTTCTTCTTGGGCAACTAATGAAGCTAAAGGAACATTATTAGGATCAACATTATTCCTATCATTCACAAGCATAGACATAATAGCATCAATCTTATCACTCAAGGAAGAGGTTTCTTCGACAGAATTTACCTTCTTACCTTGTGGAGCTCTTTCCGTGTGCCATTCAGAGTAATTAATCATCATATTATCAAGAAGATTTTTTGCTTCACCAAGAGTGATGGACATAAAGGTACCTCCAGCAGCTGAATCCAATAGGTTCTGCGAAGAAAAGTTCAGTCCTGCATAAAAGGTTTGGATGATCATCCAAGTAGTCAGTCCATGGGTTGGGCAATTTTTAACCAAAGATTTTATTCTTTCCCAAGCTTGTGCAACATGCTCATTATCTAATTGTTTAAAATTCATTATACTACTCCTCAAAGATATAATTTTAGCAGGGGGATAATATCTACCAATAAAAGCATCCTTGCATTTAGTCCATGAATCAATACTATTCTTAGGCGAGAGATAGCAACCAATCTTTAGCTCTTCCTCTTAATGAGAAAGGAAACAATTTTAATTTTATAATGTCACCATCTACATCTTTATACTTTTGCATTTCACACAATTCTACAAAATTATTGAGATGGGCAGCAAGCATCATCGGAACTAACACCGGAAAATTGCTCTCGCATAACAAGATTCGATAAAGCGAGGTTTAATTTCAAAGAATTCTGCTGTAGTAGCGAGTGGAGCAATAGGTGTGCATAAGAAATCATTATTATTTGTGGTTGTGAAGTCACACAACTTAGTATTTTCAGGAGTAGCCATTTTAGCAGTAGTAAATAAAGCAAACTAGATAAAATAAATGCAAGTAACTAATTTTTTTGTGTTTTTGATATAGAGTGCAAGACAGTAAATAAAGTAAAGCTAGCAACTAACTTTTTTGTGTTTTGATATAATGCAGCAAACAAGAAAGTAAATAAAATAAAGCAAGACAAAAACAAAGTAAAGAGATTGGATTGTGGAGACTCCCCTTGCAGCGTGTCTTGATCTCCACGGCAACGGCGCCAGGAAAAATGCTTGATGGCGTGTAAAGCACACATCCGTTGGGAACCCCAAGAGGAAGGTGTGATGCGTACAGCAGCAAGTTTTCCCTCAGAAAGAAACCAAGGTTTATCGAACCAGGAGGAGCCAAGAAGCACGTTGAAGGTTGATGGCAGCGGGATGTAGTGCGGCGCAACACCAGGGATTCCGGCGCCAACGTGGAACCCGCACAACACAACCAAAGTACTTTGCCCCAACGAAACAAGTGAGGTTGTCAATCTCACCGGCTTGCTGTAACAAAGGATTAGATGTATAGTGTGGATGATGATTGTTTGCGAGAAAACAGTAGAACAAGTATTGCAGTAGATTGTATTCAATGTAAAAGAATGGACCGGGGTCCACAGTTCACTAGAGGTGTCTCTCCCATAAGATAAATAGCATGTTGGGTGAACAAATTACAGTCGGGCAATTGACAAATAGAGAGGGCATGACCATGCACATACAAGATATGATAAGTATAGTGAGATTTAATTGGGCATTACGACAAAGTACATAGACCGCTATCCAAGCATGCATCTATGCCTAAAAAGTCCACCTTCGAGGTTATCATCCGAACACCTTCCGGTATTAAGTTGCAAACAACAGACAATTGCATTAAGTATGGTGCATAATGTAATCAACAACTACATCCTCGGACATAGCATCAATGTTTTATCCCTAGTGGCAACAGCACATCCACAACCTTAGAACTTTATGTCACTGTCCCACATTTAATGGAGGCATGAACCCACTATCGAGCATAAATACTCCCTCTTGGAGTTAAGAGTAAAAACTTGGCCGAGCCTCTACTAATAATGGAGAGCATGCAAGATCATAAACAACACATAGGTAATAGATTGATAATCAACATAACATAGTATTCTCTATCCATCGGATCCCAACAAACACAACATATAGCATTACAGATAGATGATCTTGATCATGTTAGGCAGCTCACAAGATCCGACAATGAAGCACATGAGAAGAGGACGACCATCTAGCTACTGCTATGGACCCATAGTCCAGGGGTGAACTACTCACTCATCACTCCGGAGGCGACCATGGCGGTGAAGAGTCCTCCGGGAGATGATTCCCCTCTCCGGCAGGGTGCCGGAGGCGATCTCCTGAATCCCCGAGATGGGATTGGCGGCGGCGGCGTCTCTGGAAGGTTTTCCGTATCGTGGCTCTCGGTACTGGGGGTTTCGCGACGAAGACTATATGTAGGCGGAAGGGCAGCCTCGGAGGGGTCACGGGGGCCCCACACAACAGGGCCCCGCGGGCCCTATGCTGGCCGCGCCGCCCTAGTGTGGCGACGACCCGTGGCCCCACTTCGTCTTCTCTTCGGTCTTCTGGAAGCTTCGTGGCAAAATAGGACCCTGGGCGTTGATTTCGTCCAATTCCGAGAATATTTCCTTACTAGGATTTCTGAAACCAAAAACAGCAGAAAACAACGAATCGGCTCTTCGGCATCTCGTTAATAGGTTAGTGCCGGAAAATGCATAAATACGACATAAAGTATGCATAAAACATGTAGATATCATCAATAATGTGGCATGGAACATAAGAAATTATCGATACGTCGGAGACGTATCAGTGAGTTTGGTGGAAAGCCAAAAGACGAAATCCGAAATCAAGTGTATTGTCAAGAGTGGGTGAAATCCAAAAATTCAAATGTCATAGCGATGATCACTATAAACACGGAAAAGATGTGAAACACACACACGGGATAAGCGGGGTTAGTGCAACCAAAAGTGAGCGGAAAAGTGTATGTAAGGGTGCTCGGTGTCACACTAACACAAGGAGAGGCAAAGCTTTGGTTGCAAACGGAGAGACAACTAGATTCGCACGCGACCTCTCTTCTCTTTTCTCTCTTTTGCTTAAAAGCTTTTTCTCTTTTGTATTTGGTGGCACTTGACACTCTTTTGTATATGTATGGTGGCACTTGCACTCTTTTGTATGTATGATGGCACTTGCACTCTTTTTGTGCTTTTCTTTCTTTTTCTCGCTCTATGTTAGCGTTAGCTCGCTTTTGCTATTTTTCCACACGAGTACTTGCTTATAAGCTTGACTCCACACTACACACACACCTCACAATCGAGGCCACGTGAAATGTCTCGCAACACTTGATAAGCAATGATCGATAGGATAGATCGCAAAAGAAGAGGGGTTACAAGGGAATGCAAGATATACCTAAGATGTTAGGCGGTGATGAACACACAACTTGCGATGATGGCGGTGGTGTCAAGAGTACGGTTGCAAGTTCGGGGTGCCTCGGATGTCGTCGCTTGCTTCGGAGCTGCGGGTTAGTTTCACAAACAAGGCACTCAAACCGGAACAAGCAAACACAAGTTAGCGGAAGAAAAGGGTCAAAGTAGCTTGGCGGTGGTGGCGGTGGTAATCCGGTGGTGGGTGGTGTCGATGCTCTTGCGGTTGCGGCGGTGGTTATGGGGCCGCGGTGGTGTGTACCGGTGGTTTGGGAGGGTGACGGAGCTTGCCGGTGGTGGAGAGGAGTGGTGGTGGTCGGCGGCGGAGGTGGGAGTGGTGGCGCCCGGTTGGCGGCCGGTTAACCGGCTCTAGCGCCGGCCTGCCCGGTCTGCAGCCCGGTTGACCGGGTTCTGGACCGGTTGGCGCCCGGTTGGGCGCCCGGTCTGACCGGCTCTGGCGCCGGCCTGCCCGGTCTGCAGCCCAGTTGACCAGGTTCTGGGCCGGTTTGCGTTTCCCTCTCCTATTCTTGAGCAAAACTCATCCAAATCGAAGGAAAACGATGGAATTGGGGGCTAGAAGTGGGGGAAATAGTAGATCAAGCACAATAACATCGAATCCATGGACCAAAACCACTGAAAACGCAACGAAATCGCAGATCCGTCCAAAGGCAAATTAGGGCTATTTTTGGGGAATTTTTTGGAGAATTTTTAGAGACGAAATTGGGTGGGTGGAGGGTCAAATCCGCAGAAACCAAAAGCTGCTGATACCATATGATGAGGTCTAAGATCCCGTGTGTGGCCCGATCTCGCGGTTGACCCGAAATCCAAAGGGGAAGGAGAGGGAGAGCGCGAAGAACACGACGAACACGAAGAACACGAGGAACTCACGCACGCACACCAACCCGATACAATCGATACTTACCCCCGTGGCTCGATGGACCACGCCAATAGAATCAACCCGGAAGAGACGCGCGGTAGAATTCCGAGCGGAGAGATTGGTGAGGGAGATGAATCTAGGAGTGGGAGAGAGAGTGGGTAGCACTAGAATCTCACACACCAAATCCAATCATCCAACAAGGGTAGCCTTGATACAAAGGGGATGAAACCCTAGGGAGACAAAGCTCAAATCCATGTCTAAGCCTAAATCTTGTCTAAGGGGGTAAAGGGGATGACCTAGGTGCTTATATAGAGATACAAGGCGACTTGGGTCGAAAAGGTACGCGGTTGAGCGACCCGGGCCGTTTCCGGTCGAGTCTGTCCCGTGAAATCCGGTCAACCGGGTTTCAACCGGGATGTAGACCGGGCAGCCTGGCGCCAGGGCCGGTCAACCGGCCGCCAACCGGGAAGTTCGCAAAAGTTCCTCGGTTTGGCGTCGGTACGACGCCCGGTTGTCGCCGGGGTGGATCCGGTCTGGGGCCCGGTCTGACCGGCCCTAGGACCGGCCTGGCCGGCCTAGGGCCCGATTGGCCGGCCTCTGGACCGGCTGGGCCTCTTCCTCCCGGCTCTTCTTCCTCTTCCTTCTTCTCTTCTTTCCTTCTTCTTCTTCTCTCTTCCTTGCACCATGGGAGTTCCTTCTCTCCGGTTCCTCGATGACTCTTGTACCTAATGACATGTAACACACCGACATGAGGTAGCATTCCATCCAACGTATTGACGAGGTCGAGTGTCGAGAGAAAGGAGTTCACCTTGACATATATGACGGGGGTTTGTGTTGTTGGTCCACTTGGGGGACTCCTTGGCCATGGTGTAGCGTCGATGATAGTCGGGGCTGCACTTGTTGGTCTTGAGGCGTAGGTGTCCAAAGGCCACCCCGCATCATCTTGCAAGGTTATGGCAACTTCCTCCATCGATGATGACCTTTATTGACTTGCCACCAATACCGGCACGGGTTTGGAAGATGTTGCACCGTTGGTCTTCCATAGCTTGAGGTTGAGTTGTTAGCACCCTTGTGACCACAAGAGAAGGGTTTGGGTCATGCACACATAAGAGAGGGTCTTCTCCACTATCTTCCTCATAAGCTTCTTCATTTGCGACGGCGGCTTGTACCGTAGCTTCATATTCATCTTCATCGAGCGTCTCTATGTCACCATTCTCCATGGTGATCATGTCCTTGGTATTCTTGCACTCGAAAGACTTGTGGCCTTGGGTGCCACACTTGAAGCAAGTGACATTAGATGGTCCCGTAGAGGCCTTAGAGGAGGCGGTAGAGGACACCGTTTGCTTCATGCGACTTTGGGTAGTCGGTTGCTTAGCAGGTGTAGAGGATGCGGTAGGCTTGACACTTGTTGTAGGTGTTGTTGTCGCGAGCTTGGAGGCGAAGTATGACTTGGACTTGGAGTACTTGATGTCTTCACTCACTTGGCGCTCGGCCTTGGAGGCTTGGTGAACCAACTCAACCATGTTGGAATAAGGTTGGAACTCCACAATTCGCTTGATGGGGTAGTTGAGGCCATTGAAGAAACGAGCGATGGTTTGTTGCTCGGATTCTTGAATGTGGGCTCGCATCATAGTCAACTCCATCTCCTTGAAGAACTCCTCGACGGTCTTGGTACCTTTCTTCAACTTTTGGAGCTTGTTGAAGAGGTCGGTCTCGTAGTGGGTTGGTACAAAGCGAGCTTGCATCTCTTCCTTCATCTCTTCCCAAGTGTCAATTGGAGGTTCACCCTTTTCTTCCCTTAGAGTGAGAACTTGCTCCCACCAAGTGTTTGCATAATCCTCAAACTCAAGAGACGCCATGGCCACTTTCTTGGCACCGGAGTAGTTGTGGATGCGGAATATCTTGTCAACCTTGAGTGCCCATGAGAGGTAGGCCTCGGCATCCTCTTCACCCTTGAACTTGGGCATGGTGAATTTGAGCCTTCCAAACATGTTCTCTTCATCCTCCAAATTTCTTCGGCGAGGACGGATGCCTTCATCTCTTGCGGCTTGAGGTGGTATAGGAGGTCTTCCGCGGCCAACCATAGCATTGGGTTGGCGTTGAAGTTGGACACTAGCTTCACTTTGTTCACGATGATGATGTTGTTGAAGATCTTGACGAGGTGGTTGACGACGTCCAAGGATGGCCCTCTCATCTTGATCATGTTGCGGGTCTCCTCTTCCACGTTGGTCATGGCGAGGATGATTGCGGAGATCACGCCTCGGTTGGTCTTGATGTCCATGGCCTTGAGCATCACCATGTGGCTCCATGTTTTGGAAGACGTTGTCGTGGGGATGGTCGTCATGCCCATGGTGGGCATGGTGGGCATGGCGATCCGGTTGAGGACGATCTTGTGGAGGTCGTTCATGTGGACGAGCATGGCGATGGACTTCTCCTCGCCTAGAGTTGGAGCGAGAGTCTTCATGACGAGCATGTGGGCGATGAGGTCGATGATGGTCTTCATGCCTTGAGGAGGAGCTTGAGGACGAACAGCGACCATGAGAGTAGTAATCTTGTGACGAGCTTGAGGATGATGAAGTAGAGCGGTGTCGGTGATGACGACCCAAGTTGGTGATGGCGCGCTCGAGGCTATCCATGCGCCGCTCCATGTTCGCATCATTGGCCGCCATTTGGCCATTCAAGTTGTCCGTAGCTTCACGAAGGAGAGCCAAGTCGTGGTTCACAACGGAGAAGTTGTGTGCCACTTCGTCATATTGCTCATCGATGCGTGTCTCGAAGAGTGTGAGTTGCTCCTTGAACTCTTGGCATTGCGTCCATAGGTTGTGTTGAGTAGCCAACCTCTCGGTGTTGCGGAGGACTTCTCCATACCTTGTGTCATCTCCGTTCCTATCCATGATGGAAAGACAAGAACTATGTTGTGTATGTTAGTGGAAGGAGACTACCTCGCACTCTTACCAAGGTAAGATAGTATTGAGGCAATCCACCAAGTCAAAAGCAAGATCAAGTGTATCGGGGACACACGCAAAACCACACGCAAAAGCTAGCAAATATGGTGTTAGGAGAGTATGGTGGAAAGCCAAAAGACAAAATTCGAGATCAAGTATGTTGTTAAAAGTGGGTGAGGTCCAAAAATCCAAATGTCAATGTGAAAATCACTATAAACATGGAAAAGTTGTGGAACACACACACGGGATAAGCGGGGTTAGTGCAACCAAAAGTGAGCGGAAAATTGTGTGTAAGGATGCTCGGTGTCACACTAACACAAGGAGAGGCAAAGCTTTGGTTGCAAACGGAGAGACAACTAGATTCACACGTGACCTCTCTTCTCTTCTCTCTTTTTGCTTAAAAGCTTGCAACTCTTTTGTATACGGTGACACTTGCACTCTTTTGTATCTATGGTGGCACTTGTACTCTTTTGTATGTATGGTGCGCCTTGCACTCTTTTTGTGTTTTTGCGGCTTTTTCTCGCACTATGTTAGCGTTAGCTCGCTTTTGCTATCCTTGCCACACGAGTGTTTGCTTAGAAGCTTTACTCCACACTACACTCACACCTCACAATCGGGGTCACGTGCAATGTCTCGCAACACTAGATAAACAATGCTCGATAGGATAGATCGCAAAACGAAGAGGGTTACAAGGAAAACTGCAAGTTATACCTGCGATGATGGTGGTGGTGGTGGTGGTGGTGGTGGTGGTGGTAGCCGAAATCGAGCTCGGAGGAGGGCGCGGAGCTGCGCCCGGTTTGGGGCCGGTTGGACCGGACTGTGACCGGATTGTCCGGTTGGCGATCGGTCGGCCGGGTTCTGCGCCGGACGGTCCGGTCTGGGGGCCGGTCGACCGGTTTCTCAACCGGGTTTCGCGGTTTCTCTCTCCTGTTCTTCCCCAAACCAAAACCAAAAGAGCAAATCGACGGGAAACGATGGAATTGGAGGCTAAAAGTTGGAGAAATAGTAGATCAAGCACAGCAACACCGAAACCACGGACCAAAACCACTCAAAACGCAACCAAATCACAGATCGGTCCAAAGGCACTTTGGGGCTATTTTTTGGGGATTTTTTGGAAAATTTTCTAGAAACGAAATCGGGTGGGTGGAGGGTCAAAATCGCAGTAACCAAGAGCTGCTGATACCATATGATGAGATCTGAGATCTAGGGATTGGCCCGATCTCGCGATTTGACCCAAGGATCGAGGGGAAAAGGTGGGAGAGCGCGAGGAACACGAAGAACACGAAGAACACGGTACTCACGCACGCACACCAACCCGATACACCCGATACTTACCCCCGTGGCTCGATGGACCACGCCAATAGAATCACCCGGAAGAGGCACGCGGCAGAATTCCCGGTGAGAGATTGGTGTTGGATAAAAGAGATTGGTGAGGGAGAGAGAGTGACTTGCACTAGAATCTCACTCAACAATATCCAAATCAACAACAAGGATGGCCTTGATTACAGAGGGATGCTTGTCCAAGATGGATGCTAACCCTAGGGAGACTAAGCTCAAAGTTGGTTTAAGCTCAAAATTATGTCTAAGGGTAAAAGGAGGGGTCCAGGCTACTTATATAGGCATACACGGCCAGCAAGGAGAAAAGGTACGCAAATGGATAACTTAGGCAGTTTGGTGAGTCATTCCCGTCGGATCCGGTTTGGGGTTGGTCAGACCGGGCCTGTGACCGGGTGGTCCGGTCCTGGGGCCGGTCGACAGGTCGCCAACCGGAAACCTCGCAAGTTTCTGTCCGGTTGCTTTCCGGTACGATGCGGGGAAATCCGGTTGGGCGCCCGGTTGACCGGGCCTGGGACCGGATGGTCCGGTTGTGGGGCCGGTCCGACCGGGTCGTGGGCCGGCCAGCATTCTTCTCTTCCTTTGAGTGCTTCGAGTGACGTCAGGTCCTGCTTCATGATCATCTCCATGTCCCGCTGCTCCTCTCCTTCCCTTGACCATGGCTTGTCCTCCTCTCCGGTGTCTTGATGCGCCTTGTACCTAATGACACATAGCACATCGGCATGAGGTAGCATTCCATCCAAAGGGGTCCCGAGATCAAGGGTGGTGAGGAGCGAGTTCACCTTATCGTGTAGCGCTTTAACTCGAGCCGGAGTCATCGGTCCACTTGGGGGACTAGTTGGTCTTGATGTAGTGTCGTCGGTGAGCGGGGCTACATCAAGGATTCTTGAAGAACAAGGCATGGAGACGAAGGAACAAGGAAAGTTTAGATATAGCGCTCTTTGTAACCTAGTCGTACTCGAACAGACCTCTCGAGACCTGGCTCACAATATAAGGGCCAGATCAGGGGCTGCCGAGGGGGACACAATCAATCTAGCCATAGACACCGCAAGTCGAGAGTTAGGTCATACACAAATTTAGCTTCTCGTCGAGTTCTTAGTCATAGCCTTCGGCTACTCCATTGTAACCCGATATTCACAATAATCAAGATCAGACAAGCAGGAAGTAAGGGTTTTACCTCATCGAGGGCCCCAAACCTGGGTAAATCTCTCTCCTTGTTTTGTTTGGTATCCGATGTCTCGTGTTAGCCTGCAGGATTCCGTCAACCCTAAGCCCCTCAAGGTGGGCATTGCCGAGGAGCACCCTCGACAGTCGGGCATGGTGGTCGGCATCGTTTCTGCAACGGTCGCTCACCGCGGAGTCGAGGAAGCATCGCCCTAGATAGAAGGAGGAAAGGGGGCCCGACAGCTATGGGGAACTCAGATAAGGGAGAGCTCAGCGCAGCTCACTTGGGGAAAGGGGGATTGGCTAGGGAAGAGCTCAAGCGGGAAGAGGCATGGTGGAGGAGATAGAGAAGAAAGGAACAAATCTAGAAAATTCTTGGTCTCTCCCGATCTGGTCAAAGCAGGTGGAGAGGGAGGAGGAAACCGGAGGACGTGGCCGCATTTGGAAAAAACCAAAGAGCAATATAGTTCTGCAGAGAGGCCACGTAGAAAGACCAACAGAACAAGTCTAACTAAAGGGATGGTCTACCACGTGAGAGCCTAACACCAACAGTATTCTAGCTACAGCCACATGAATAGAGTCCAAGGAACGAAAATCGCCAATAAATCTGCACATGTGTCAGCACCACAAAGATCCTTAGCGTCATCAAAAGTCTCACAAGGCACCCAAGCAGTTCACACAGAAAAAAGAATGAGCACAAAACAACACGTGTTGCTACCACATTAATCCTCAAGCATGCCCAAAATTCTGTAAAAAAAGGAGCCTGTTAAGGTATAATATAGTAGTTATATTCATGATGAGGTCTAAGACCTAGGGTGTGGCCTGATCTCGCGATTGACCCGAAATCCAAATGGGAAAGAGGGAGAATGGATGAAGAACACGAAGAACAAACACACACACACCAACCCGATACAATCGATACTTACCCCCATGGCTCGATGGACCACGCCAATAGAATCAACCCGGAAGACACGCGCGGTAGAATTCCGAGGTGAGAGATCGGTGAGGGAGATGAATCAAGGAGTGAGAGAGAGAGTGGGTAGCACTAGAATCTCACACACCAAATCCATACATCCAACAAGGGTAGCCTTGATACAAAGGGGATCTAACCCTAGGGAGACAAAGCTCAAATTCATGTTTAAGCCTAAATCTTGTCTAAGGAGTAAAGGGGACGACCTAGGTGCTTATATAGAGGTACAAGGTGACTTGGGTCGAATAGGTATGCGGTGGACCGACTCGGGCAGTTCCGGTCGAGTCGAACCTGTGAAATCCGGTCCAGGGCCGGTCCAACCGGGCGTGGGACCGGACGATCCGGTCCAAACCGGGCTAGGGACCGGGCGGCAACAGGGAAGGTCGCAAAAGTCCATCTGGTTGGCGTCGGTACGATGCCCGGTTGTCGCCGGGGTGGATCCGGTCTGGGGCCCGGTCTGACCGGCCCTGGGACCGGCCTGGCCGGCCAGGGGCCCGGTTGGCCGGCCTCTGGGCCGGCTGGGCCTCTTCCTCCTGCTTCTTCTTCCTCTTCCTTCTTCTCTTCTTTTCTTCTTCTTCTTCTTCTCTCTTCCTTGCACCATGGGAGTTCCTTCTCTCTTGGTCCTTGTCGATGTCGGCACCTATAGACACCATGATGATAGGCATGAGGTAGCATACCATTCAAGTTGGTGTTGAGGTCGACCATAGAGAGGAAAGAGTTCACCTTGACATATATGGAGGAGGTTTGTGTTGTTGGTCCACTTGGGGGACTCCTTGGCCATGGTGTAGCGTCGACGATAGGCGGGGTTGCGCTTGTTGGTCCACTTGGGGGACTCCTTGGCCATGGTGTAGTGTCGACGATAGGCGGGGCTACATCATCTCCCCCTTGGGGAAGAGTCGTCCTCGACTCTTGTT
>NC_061514.1:79657173-79688326 GCF_022539505.1 Lolium rigidum | reverse complement strand
GAGATCACCTCCGGCACCCTGCCGGAGAGGGAATCATCTCCCGGAGGGCTCTTCATCGCCATGATCGCCTCCGGATCGATGTGTGAGTAGTTCACCCCTGGACTATGGGTCCATAGCAGTAGCTAGATGGTTGTCTTCTCCTCATTGTGCTATCATGTTAGATCTTGTGAGCTGCCTATCATGATCAAGATCATCTATTTGTAATCCTTCATGTTGTGTTTGTTGGGATCCGATGAATATTGAATACTATGTCAAGTTGATTATCAATCTATCATATATGTTATTTATGTTCTTGCATGCTCTCCGTTGCTAGTAGAGGCTCTAGCCAAGTTGATACTTGTGACTCCAAGAGGGGGTATTTATGCTCGATAGTGGGTTCATGCCTCCATTAAATCGGGACGAGTGACGGAAAGTTCTAAGGTTGTGGATGTGCTGTTGCCACTAGGGATAAAACATCGATGCTTTGTCTAAGGATATTTGTGTTGATTACATTACGCACCATACTTAATGCAATTGTCTCGTTGTTTACAACTTAATACCGGAAGGGGTTCGGATGATAACCCGAAAGTGGACTTTTTAGGCATAGATGCATGCTGGATAGCGGTCTATGTACTTTGTCGTAATGCCCCGATTAAATCTCATAGTACTCATCATGATATATGTATGTGCATTGTTATGCCTTCTTTATTTGTCAATTGCCCAACTGTAATTTGTTCACCCAACATCTGCTTATCTTATGGGAGAGACACCACTAGTGAACTGTGGACCCCGGTCCTATTCTTTACATCTGAAATACAATCTACTGCAATTGTTCTTTACTGTTCTTCGCAAACAATCATCATCATCCACACTATACATCTAATCCTTTGTTTACAGCAAGCCGGTGAGATTGACAACCTCACTGTTACGTTGGGGCAAAGTACTTTGATTGTGTTGTGCAGGTTCCACGTTGGCGCCGGAATCCCTGGTGTTGCGCCGCACTACACTCCGCCGCCATCAACCTTCAACGTGCTTCTTGGCTCCTACTGGTTCGATAAACCTTGGTTTCTTTCTGAGGGAAAACTTGCTACTGTACGCATCACACCTTCCTCTTGGGGTTCCCAACGGACGTGTCGACTGCACGCATCAAGCTCTTTTTCTGGCGCCGTTGCCGGGGAGATCAAGACACGCTGCAAGGGGAGTCTCCCACATCCAATCTCTTTACTTTGTTTTTGTCTTGCTTTACTTTATTTACTGCTTTGTTTGCTCTCTATCAAAAACACAAAAAAATTAGAAGCTAGTTTTACTTTATTTATTGTCTTGTTCTCTATATCAAAAACACAAAAAAATTAGGTACTTGCATTTACTTTATTTAGTTTGCTTTATTTACTACTGCTAAAATGGGTACTGTTGAGAATACTAAGTTGTGTGACTTCACTAGCACAAATAATAATGATTTATTATGCACACCTATTGCTCCACCTGCGACTACAGCAGAATTCTTTGAAATTAAACCTGCTTTACTGAATCTTAATAATTTTGTTGCTGATGATTTTCTGGTGTTAGTTCTGATGATGCTGCTGCCCATCTTAATAATTTTGTTGAACTTTGTGAAATGCAAAAGTATAAGGATGTAGATGGTGACTTTATAAAATTGAAATTGTTTCCTTTCTCCTTAAGAGGAAGAGCTAAAGATTGGTTGCTATCTCTGCCTAGAAATAGTATTGATTCTTGGACTAAATGTAAAGATTCTTTTGTTGGTAGATATTATCCTCCCGCTAAAATTATATCTTTGAGAAGTAGCATAATGAATTTTAAGCAATTAGATAATGAACATGTTGCTCAAGAATGGGAGAGAATGAAATCTTTGGTAAAGAATTGCCCAACCCATGGATCGACTACTTGGATGATCATCCAAACCTTTTATGCAGGATTGAATTTTTCTTCCGGAACCTATTGGATTCAGTCTGCTGGAGGTACCTTTATGTCCATCACTTTGGGGGCGGCAACAAAGCTTCTTGATGATATGATGACAAATTACTCTGAATGGCACACGGAAAGAGCTCCACAAGGTAAGAAGGTAAATTCTGTTGAAGTAACCTCCTCCTTGAGTGATAAGATTGATGCTATTATGTCTATGCTTGTGAATGGTAGATCTAATTTTGATCCTAATAATGTTCCTTTAGCTTCATTGGTTGCCCAAGAAGAACATGTTGATGTGAATTTCATTAAAAATAATAATTTCAACAACAATGCTTATAGGAATAATTCTGGTAACAACTATAGGCCATATCCTGCTGCTAATGGTAATAGTTATGGTAATTCTTATGGGAATTCTTACAACAATAATAGGAATGTACCCCCTGGTCTTGAAGCCATGCTTAAAGAATTTATTAGTACACAAACTGCTTTTAACAAATCTGTTGAGGAAAAACTTGATAAAATTGATATTCTTGCTTCTAAGGTTGATAGACTTGCCTCTGATGTTGATCTTTTAAAATTGAAAGTTATGCCTAATAAGGATATTGATAATAAGATTGTTACTACAGCAAATGCCATCCAAGTTCGAATTAATGAGAATATTAGATTGATGGCTGAATTGCATGCTAGGTGGGAAAGAGAAGAAAACGAAAAACTTGCTAAAGAGAATAATGTAGCTAAAGTTTGGACTATTACCACCACTAGTAATGTTAATGATTCACATGTTGCTACACCTCCTACTATCAATGGTAAAATAATTGGTGTTGGCAATGTTACTACTCCTAGTGCAAAGCGTGCAAAATTGCCTGAAACTGCTAAAACTGCTGAAATTTTTCAAAATATTGGGGACAATGATCCCATTGCTGTATATCATAATGGTTTAGACTTTGATGATTGTCACATCTCTGAAGTTATAAGGTTCTTACAAAAGCTTGCTAAAAGTCCTAATGCTAGTGCTATAAATTTGGCCTTTACAAAACATATTACAAATGCTCTCATAAAAGCTAGAGAAGAGAAACTAAAACTTGAGACTTCTATTCCTAGAAAGTTAGAAGATGGTTGGGAGCCCATCATTAAGATGAGGGTCAATGATTTTGATTGTAATTCTTTATGTGATCTTGGTGTAAGTATTTCTGATATGCCTAAGAAAATTTATGATATGCTTGACTTGCCACCATTGAAGAATTGTTATTTGGATGTTAATCTTGTTGATAATGCTATAAAGAAACCTTTGGGGAGGATTGATAATGTTCGTATTATGGTTAACAATAACCTTGTCCCCGTTGATTTTGTTGTCTTGGATATTGAATGCAATGCATCTTGTCCCATTATATTGGGAAGACCTTTTCTTCGAACCGTTGGTGCCACCATTGATATGAAGGAAGGTAATATCAAATATCAATTTCCTCTCAAGAAAGGTATGGAACACTTCCCTAGAAAGAGAATGAAGTTACCTTATGATTCTATTATTAGAACAAATTATGATGTTGATGCTTCGTCTCTTGATGTCACTTGATACACACTTTCTGCGCCTAGCTGAAAGGCGTTAAAGAAAAGCGCTTATGGGAGACAACCCATTATTTTACTTCTGCACTTTATTTTATATTTGAGTCTTTGGAAGTTTTTATTACTGTAGCAACCTCTCCTTATCTTTATTTTAATGCATTGTTGTGCCAAGTAAAGTCTTTGATAGTAAAGCCAATACTAGATTTGGATTGCTGCGCGGGAACAGATTTCTTGCTGTCACGAATTTGAGCAGTAGTCTCTGTAGAAAAATTAAAAAAATCTTATAATTTACGTGCGTGATCCTCAGATATGTACGCAACTTTCATTCAATTTGGGAATTTTCATCTGAGCAAGTCTGGTGCCACTTTAAAATTCGTCTTTACGAACTGTTCTGTTTTGACAGATTCTGCCTTTTATTTCGCATTGCCTCGTTTTGCTATGTTTGATGGATTTCTTTGTTCCATTAACTTTCAGTAGCTTTGAGCAATGTCCAGAAGTGTTAAGAATGATTATGTCACCTCTGAATATATGAATTATGCACTGACCCTCTAATGAGTTTGTTTCGAGTTTGGTGTGGAGGAAGTTTTCAAGGGTCAAGAGAGGAGGATGATACAATATGATCAAGAAGAGTGAAAAGTCAAAGCTTGGGGATGCCCCGTGGTTCATCCCTGCATATTTTAAGAAGACTCAAGCGTCTAAGCTTGGGGATGCCCAAGGCATCCCTTCTTCATCGACAACTTATCAGGTTCCTCTAGTGAAACTATATTTTTATTCCGTCACATCTTATGTGCTTTACTTGGAGCGTCTGTTTGTTTTTGTTTTTTTGTTTGAATGAAATCGGATCCTAGCATTCTTTGTTTGGGAGAGAGACACGCTCCGCTGTTTCGTATGAACACATATGTTCTTAGCTTTATCTTTAATGTTCATTGCGAAAGTTGGACTATTTCATTCATTGTTATATGGTTGGAAACGGAAAATGCCGCATGTGGTAAATATTTAATGTCTTGAATAATTTGATACTTGGCAATTGTTCTGCTCATATAGATCTTGTTTAAGCTCTTGCATCATGTACCTTGTACTCATTAATGAATAACTACATAGAGCTTGTTAAAATTTGGTTTGCATGATTGATCTCTAGAGTCTAGATATTTTCTGGTTGAGGTGTTTGAACAACAAGGAGACAATGTAAAGTCTTATAATAGTTACAATATGTTCATATGTGAGCTTTGATGCACCTTTTATACTTGAGTTTGCTTCAAACAACCTTTCTAGCCTAGCCTTGTATTGAGAGGAATTCTTCTCGTGCATCCAAATCCTTGAGCCAATAACCATGCCATTTGTGTCCACCATACCTACCTACTACATGGTATTTCTCCGCCATTCCAAAGTAAATTACTTGAGTGCTACCTTTACAATTTCTATTCTTTGTCTTTGCAATATATAGCTCATGGGACAAATAGCCTTAAAAACTATCGTGGTGAAGAATATGTACTTATGTGTCTTATTTCTTAATAAGTTGCTTGTTGAGCGGTAACCATGTTTCTGGGGACGCCATCAACTTTTACCTTTGTTGAATATCATGTGAGTTGCTATGCATGTTCGTCTTGTCTGAAGTAAGGGCGATTTTCATGATCAAATGTTTGAGTATGCATACTGTTAGAGAAGAACATTGGGCCGCTAACTAAAGCCATGATTCATGGTGGAAGTTTCAGTGTGGACAATTAATCCTCAATCTCTTATGAGATTATTAATTGTTGTTGAATGCTTATGCATTAAAGAGGAGTCCATTATTTGTTGTCTATGTTGTCCCGGTATGGATGTCTAAGTTGAGAATAATCAAAAGCGAGAAATCCAATGCGAGCTTTCTCCTTAGACCTTTGTACAGGCGGCATAGAGGTACCCCTTTGTGACACTTGGTTGAAACATATGCTATGCAATGATAATCCGTGTTAATCCAAGCTAATTAGGACAAGGTGCGAGCACTATTTGATGAGGTCTAAGACCCCGTGTGTGGCCCGATCTCGCGGATTGACTTCGAAACCAAGGGGGAAGATGGGAAAACGCGATGAACACGAAGAACACGACGGGCACGAGGAACTCCGAGACTCACGCACGCACACCAACCCGATACACCCGATGCTTACCTCCGTGGCTCGATGGACCACGCCAATAGAATCTCCGAGGAAGAGACACGCGGTAGAATTCCCGGAGAGAGATTGGGATTGGAGAGGAAGAGCTTGGGGAAGGAGAGAGAGTAACAAGTACTAGAATCTCCTTCACCAAGATCTAAGTCAACAACCAAGGTGCCTTGATTACAGAGGGATGATACCCAAGGGAGACTAAGCTCAAAGGTAGGTTTGAGTTCAAAACAAGTCTAAAGAGCTAAGGAGGGGTCCAGGCTACTTATATAGGCACACATGGCCAGCCAGGGCGAACAGGTACGCGAATTGATAAGTTAAGGCAGTTTGGTGGGTCATTCCCGTCGGATCCGGTTTGGGTCCGGTCGACCGGGCCTGTGACCGGGCAGTCCGGTCATGGGTCCGGTTTGACCGGGCTCGTGACCGGGCTGACCGGTCATGGGTCCGGTCGACCGGCGCAAGCCGGAAATCTGCGAAGATTCCGGTCTTCGTCCGTACGAGGGAGCTGCGCCGGTTGGGCTCCGGTTGACCGGGCTCGGGACCGGACGGCCCGGTTGTGGGTCCGGTCCGACCGGGTCCTGGACCGGCCAGGCTGGGCCTATTCCTCCCGCCTCTTCTTCCTCTTCCTTCTTCTCTTCTTTCCTTCTTCTTCTCCTCTTCCTTGCACCATGGGAGTTCCTTCTCTCTTGGTCCTTGTCGATGTCGGCACCTATAGACATAATGATGATAGGCATGAGGTAGCATACCATTCAAGTTGGTGTTGAGGTCGACCATAGAGAGGAAAGGGTTCACCTTGACATATATGGCGGGGGTTTGTGTTGTTGGTCCACTTGGGGGACTCCTTGGCCATGGTGTAGCGTCGACGACAGGCGGGGCTGCACTTGACGGTCTTGAGGTGGAGGTGTCCGAAGGCCACCCCGCATCATCTCCCCCCCCCCTTGGGGAAGAGTCGTCCTCGACTCTTGTTCCTCCTCATCGATGAAGTAGTCCATGACGGGTGTCCCATGTTGTGGTAGAGGGATAAAGTCGCGGTCGAAGAAGAACTTGGGGAAAAACAATTTGCAAATGGAAAGCTTGTGGATGCCAATTTTGTGATCGGCGAACAAGAGGCTCTCAATAAAACACGAAGCATCAAGTCGTTTCTCCAAGAGGCATTTGGCAAAAATGGGAACCAAAAGAGTGTCGATGTATCCAAAATGTGGTAGGGCAAAAATTTGTGCATGTAAGAGTTGTAAGGTGTCAAAAATGTGTGGTGTAGCATTGTCCCAAACCAATGGAACAATCAAAAGGCAAGTATCGGCGGCAAAATTTTGGGCAAAATTGTTATGTGCAATGGCAAAGAGATGGAAACTTCTAGCTTGGGAAAGTATGGTTGGCGTGAGCCAAGTATGGGTATCCTCAAGTGTCCAAGCATCCATTTCAATTGCTAGAGTTGAAATGAGAAATCCAAAGAAGAGCAACTTTTTGTGTAACCTGTGGCACAAGATGCATAAGGTGTCTCTCACATGTATGACATGGTCCTTGAGATTCTCGGAGTGTATGATGATAACATCAAGACATACAACAATCATTGTGCCAACAAGATGAGTCAAGATATGTTGCATAAGAGGCAAAAGAGTTGACGAGGAGTTGGACCAAACCGGAAACTCGACAATGCAAGTCGGAAACACATGAGGGCGAAGGCTTGTGGGAACATACCCTTTGGTGTGATTCCCGCGGGTTGGGTCCTTGTTGGGGTAGCTCTCAATTGCGCGTTTCGTGAGCTCATGCTCCGTGGCGGTGGAAGTTGTCGTACGGGTACCTATACACACAATAGAGAGAACAAAAAGCGTGTGTGCATGGTAGAGGAACACATCATCCATCATGATGTTCCATGTCTTGTGCACATCACCATTAGTGTCAATCAAGATAGTATGAAATGCATGGCGATGGTGCATATGGCAAGAAGGTGCATTCATGGCATGTGGTAACTCATGATCATCAAAAAGTGAGAAGGCTATGGGGGCCATCTCGTGAACAATGAAATAAGCATTCTTGCATACCAAGCATAAGAAAGAGCAATTGTTCACAATCTTGGATGCAAGGATCATGGAATGGTGTAAGCATTTTCGGCAAAGCATGCGGAAGCTAATGTCATCCTTGTCATTATCATTGCAAGCAATACATTGTAAAGAGCAAGTGGTCGTCATATTGCAAGCAATGGTGGAAAAATTGAAGCTCTCATAGCATGGCATGGTCATGGTATCACAAGCATTCACTTCCACATGATCAACAATGTTATCAAGCAAAGTATCGCATGGGAAAATGAAAGTAGCATGTGACGTAGCAAATGTATCATCAAGATCATGCATGCACTCATAAGTCATCATGTCCACTAGTGGGATCATGGCATCATCAACACCTATGTTGTTACCTTTGGAGGCCGACTCATTTGAAGTAGGTGTGGTGGAAGTAGGAGGATACATGTGGTCGACATGTCCATCTTGGAGCAAGCATGGTGAGATATCATCATCTTCATGCACCATGTACATCGTCTCCATGATCGGGAACTCATCCTCCGTGGAACCTAGTGCAACATAAGAAGACACAAACGAGGGAGAGGTTAATGTGTTAGCAAATGCGATGTCCCCCATGGACCTATCATCTACCTCTCTCAACTCACTTTGTGTATCACTCATGTCCTCCAAACGGAAGCACTCAAACTCACATATGGGGTGGAAGTCACTCAACTCACTATCACTCTCACTCAAGTGGGCTAAGTGGCTCTCAAGCTCACATGGGATTGGTACCAACTCATCGATTAAGCATATAGGAGTAGGCTCGAATTTCTCATCTCCATGCGCCTCCTTGGTTGAAGGGAAGTTCCCATGCTCAACCATCTCAACTCCATGCGCCTCCATAGGTGAAGGGAGAATCCCATGCTCACCATGCTCGACTCCATCGCCTCCCAAGTCGTCCTCCATCGTGGGTGCCGTAGTGTCGTGGAGAGCTAGGCTTGGATCCACATCATCCTTGAGTTGACCTTGTTGATCTTCCTCTTGAAGTGTGGGCGCTAAAGGCTTCTTGGTGGCTTGTGCGTGTAGCTTGTCGAAGTAGAGCGTCTTGGCGCTTGGCGTTGTGCATTACCATGCCACATGACCCTTGGCCTTGCACACCTCACATAGGAGATTGGGACATTCCCGTGGAGGGTGGCCTTGTTGCTTGCACTTGTAGCATCGGAGTCCATAGGCATGTGACGAGGTAGGGGCCATTGTGGTGGTGGCCCAAGAGGGAGAAGTCGCCTTATGAGGAAGGCCCTCTTGATATGCCCTCTCCATCCTTGGAGTGGTAGACACCCTAAGATGGTGTTTGTCGCCTTCATGTCGAGGCTCTCGTAGTCGTGCATCATCACCATGGCTTGAGTGGTGTCGTCGAAGACTCGTGGAAGATGTTGGTCGATGGTGATCATGAAGTGGCTTGTGGCGGCAAAGCTCATGTGGTGACGTATGTCGATGACGGTCCTTGCCATGCCGAGATGATGGCTCACGCGACTTGGCATGTTGCTTGCGGCGCCTTGTGGAGCTTGGAGAAGAGTGTCGATGACGCTCATGATGTGGACGCTCTTGATGCTCCATATGGTGTACTTGAAGTCGACGATCTTGTGCATAAGCACTCTCATGGTGGCGCCTTGTCGAGCTCGGAGATGTGTGTCGATGACGCTCATGATGGGGATGCTCTTGATGATCCCTATGATGGTGCCATCGTGGAGGTCCTCTATCTTCATATGTAGCTCCATTGGCCAAGTAGGTGACTAGGTGAGGCTCCGCCATGGTGTCGATGTCGTAGGCGTGGCGTTGCTCCACCATGTCGTCCATGCTTGATGAGCCATTGTCGATGTAGAGTTCGTCGAAGTCGTCCTCAAGGTGGTGCTCCACCATGTCGATGATGCTTGGGGAGCCTTGGTCGTTGTCGAGCTCCTCGATGTCGGAGATGTCGGTGATGCTTGGGGAGCCATAGTCGGAGTAGAGCTCCACATGTTCCTCCACATCCGCGGTGCCTGAGGAGGTATCCTCCTCGAAGTGCTCCGTGTACTCCTCCGTATCTTCTTTGTCACTATACATGTTAGCATGACAAGATCTATATGGTGTATGTTAGTGGAAGGAGACTACCTCGCACTCTTACCAAGGTAAGATAGTATTGAGGCAATCCACCAAGCCGAAAGCAAGATCAAGTGTATCGGGAACACACGCAAAACCACACGCAAAAGCTAGCAAATATGGTGTTAGGCGAGTGTTGTGGAAAGCCAAAAGACAAATCCAAGATCGAGTATGTTGATAAAAGTGGGTAAGGTCCAAAAATCCAAATGTCAATGTGAAGATCACTATAAACACGGGAAAAAGGTTGTGGAACACACACACGAGATAAGCGGGGTTAGTGCAACCAAAAGTGAGCGGAAAAGTGTATGTACGGATGCTCGGTGTCACACTAACACAATGAGAGGCAAAGCTTTGGTTGCAAAAGAAGAGACAACTAGATTCACACGCGGCCTCTCTTCTCGTATCTCTCTTTGCTTAAAAGCTTTTTCTCTTTTGTATATGGTGGCACTTGCACTCGTTTTTCTCTTTGGTCGTACTTGGACACTTTGTATGTATGGGCGTATGGATGTATCGATGTATGGTGCTACTCGCACTCTTTTTGTGTTTTAGGGGCTTTTTCACGCACTATGTTAGCGTTAGCCTCGCTTTTGCTATCTTGCCACTCGAGTGTTTGCTTGGGTGCCTTACTCAACACGACACACACACCTCACAATGCGGGGCCACGTGCAATGTCTCGCAACACTAGACAAGCAATGCTCGATGGGATAGATCGCAAAAGGAAGAGGGGCTACAAGGTGACAGCTGCAAGTTATACCTGCGATGGTGGTGGTGGTGGTGGTGGTGGTGGCGATCGCCGGATGTCGAGGTCGAAGGGGGCGCGAAGATGCGCCCGGTCTGGGGTCCGGTTGGACCGGCTCCTGGACCGGCGTGTCCGGTTGGCCGGCCGGTCGGACCGGGTTCTGCGCCGGGTCGTCCGGTCTGTGGCCCGGTTGACCGGACTCGAAACCGGGTTTCACGATTTTGAGTTTTCTCTCTCCTGTTCTTCCCCAAACCAAAACCAAATCGACCAAATCGAAGGGAAACGATGGAATTGGAGGCTCAAAGTTGGGGAAATAGTAGATCAAGCACAACAACACCAAATCCACGGACCAAAACCACTCAAAACGCAACCAAATCACATATCGGTCAAGAGGCAATTTGGGGCTATTTTTGGGGATTTTTTGGAAAATTTTCTAGGGACGAAATCGGGTGGGTGGAGGGTCAAATCCGCGGTAACCAAGAGCTGCTGATACCATATGATGAGGTCTAAGACCCCGTGTGTGGCCCGATCTCGCGGATTGACTTCGAAACCAAGGGGGAAGATGGGAAAACGCGATGAACACGAAGAACACGACGGGCACGAGGAACTCCGAGACTCACGCACGCACACCAACCCGATACACCCGATGCTTACCTCCGTGGCTCGATGGACCACGCCAATAGAATCTCCGAGGAAGAGACACGCGGTAGAATTCCCGGAGAGAGATTGGGATTGGAGAGGAAGAGCTTGGGGAAGGAGAGAGAGTAACAAGTACTAGAATCTCCTTCAACAAGATCTAAGTCAACAACCAAGGTGCCTTGATTACAGAGGGATGATACCCAAGGGAGACTAAGCTCAAAGGTAGGTTTGAGTTCAAAACAAGTCTAAAGAGCTAAGGAGGGGTCCAGGCTACTTATATAGGCACACATGGCCAGCCAGGGCGAACAGGTACGCGAATTGATAAGTTAAGGCAGTTTGGTGGGTCATTCCCGTCAGATCCGGTTTGGGTCCGGTCGGCTCGTGACCGGCTGCCGGTCATGGACCGGAGATCGGCTGCGAAGATTCCGGTCTGTCGTCCGGCACGAGGGAGCTGCGCCCGGTTGGGCGCCCGGTTGACCGGGCCTCGGGACCGGACGGCCCGGTTGTGGGTCCGGTCCGACCGGGTCCTGGACCGGCAGGCTGGGCCTATTCCTCCCGCCTCTTTTTCCTCTTCCTTCTTCTCTTCTTTCCTTCTTCTTCTCCTCTTCCTTGCACCATGGGAGTTCCTTCTCTCTTGGTCCTTGTCGATGTCGGCACCTATAGACACAATGATGATAGGCATGAGGTAGCATACCATTCAAGTTGGTGTTGAGGTCGACCATAGAGAGGAAAGGGTTCACCTTGACATATATGGCGGGGGTTTGTGTTGTTGGTCCACTTGGGGGACTCCTTGGCCATGGTGTAGCGTCGACGACAGGCGGGGCTGCACTTGACGGTCTTGAGGTGGAGGTGTCCGAAGGCCACCCCGCATCACTATTAGTATACTATGCATGAGGCTTGCAACTTATAAGATATCTTATACATAACACATATGCTTATTACTACCGTTGACAAAATTGTTTCTTGTTTTCAAAATGAAAAGCTCTAGCACAAATATAGTAATCAATGCTTCCCTCTGCGAAGGGCCATTCTTCTACTTTATTGTTGAGTCAGTTTTCCTATTCTTTCTATCTTAGAAGCAAACACTTGTATCAACTGTGTGCATTGATTCTTACATGTTTACTTATTGCACTTGTTATATTGCTTTATGCTGACAATTATCCATGAGATATACATGTTGAAGTTGAAAGCAACCGCTGAAACTTATATCTTCCTTTGTGTTGCTTCAATGCCTTTACTTTGAATTTATTGCTTTATGAGTAACTCTTATGCAAGTCTTATTGATGCTTGTCTTGAAAGTATTATTCATGAAAAGTCTTTGCTATATGATTCATTTGTTTACTCATTATCTTCATCATTGCTTCGAATCGCTGCATTCATCTCATATGCTTTACAATAGTATGATCAAGATTATGATAGCATGTCACTTCAGAAATTATCTTTGTTATCGTTTACCTACTCGAGGGCGAGTAGGAACTAAGCTTGGGGATGCTTGATACGTCGCAAACGTATCTATAATTTCTTATGTTCCATGCTACTTTTATGATGATACTCACATGTTTTATACACATTATATGTCATTATTATGCATTTTCCGGCACTAACCTATTGACGAGATGCCGAAGAGCCACTTGTTGTTTTCTGCTGTTTTTGGTTTCAGAAATCCTAGTAAGGAAATATTCTCGGAATTGGACGAAATCAACGCCCAGGGTCCTATTTTTGCACGAAGCTTCCAGAAGACCGGAGAGGAAACAAAGTGGGGCCACGAGGTGGCGACACAACAAGGCGGCGCGGCCCAAGCCCTGGCCGCGCCGGCCTGTTGTGTGGGCCCCTCGTGACCCTCCCGACTCTGCCCTTCCGCCTACTTAAGGTCTTCGTCGCGAAACCCCCAGTACCGAGAGCCACGATACGGAAAACCTTCCAGAGACGCCGCCGCCGCCAATCCCATCTCGGGGGATTCAGGAGATCACCTCCGGCACCCTGCCGGAGAGGGGAATCATCTCCCGGAGGGCTCTTCATCGCCATGATCTCCTCCGAATCGATGTGTGAGTAGTTCACCCCTGGACTATGGGTCCATAGCAGTAGCTAGATGGTTGTCTTCTCCTCATTGTGCTATCATGTTAGATCTTGTGAGCTGCCTATCATGATCAAGATCATCTATTTGTAATCCTTCATGTTGTGTTTGTTGCGATCCGATGAATATTGAATACTATGTCAAGTTGATTATCAATCTATCATATATGTTATTTATGTTCTTGCATGCTCTCCGTTGCTAGTAGAGGCTCTGGCCAAGTTGATACTTGTGACACCAAGAGGGGGTATTTATGCTCGATAGTGGGTTCATGCCTCCATTAAATCTGGGACAGTGACGAAAGTTCTAAGGTTGTGGATGTGTCGTTGCCACTAGGGATAAAACATCGATGCTTTGTCTAAGGATATTTGTGTTGATTACATTACGCACCATACTTAATGCAATTGTCCGTTGTTTACAACTTAACACCTGGAAGGGGTTCGGATGATAACCTCGAAAGTGGACTTTTTTGGCATAGATGCATGCTGGATAGCGGTCTATGTACTTTGTCGTAATGCCCTGATTAAATCTCATAGTACTCATCATGATATATGTATGTGCATTGTTATGCCTTATTTATTTGTCAATTGCTCAACTGTAATTTGTTCACCCAACATCTGCTTATCTTATGGGAGAGACACCACTAGTGAACTGTGGACCCCGGTCCTATTCTTTACATCTGAAAATACAATCTACTGCAATTGTTCTTTACTGTTCTTCGCAAACAATCATCATCATCCACACTATACATCTAATCCTTTGTTTACAGCAAGCCGGTGAGATTGACAACCTCACTGTTACGTTGGGGCAAAGTACTTTGATTGTGTTGTGCAGGTTCCACGTTGGCGCAGGAATCCCTGGTGTTGCGCCGCACTACACTCCGCCGCCATCAACCTTCAACGTGCTTCTTGGCTCCTACTGGTTCGATAAACCTTGGTTTCTTTCTGAGGGAAAACTTGCTACTGTACGCATCACACCTTCCTCTTGGGGTTCCCAACGGACGTGTCGACTGCACGCATCAGCCCGTCGTGGACTAACCCAGATATTCTCCGTGCAGCCTTCTCCAAGATCGAAGTTTGGGCGAGCGTAGGGATGAAGCTCCAGCTAGCGAGTTCTTCTGGAGGCTGGTTCTTGAACTTGGGCAGTCCTTCGTGGACTTCCGGAACTGAGATGTTCTTCTCATAGAACCATCCGGCGTTCCAGTACCGGACGGATTCGTGGGAGTCATGAGGCGGATACATGCGGCCGGTCCGGAGCATAAAGGTCATGCTTCCGCAATTCACCATGGCCTTGTCCTTTGTTTCCTTCTTCACCCGGAAAAAGAACTGTCATAACCGGACATCTGGTCGGATTCCGAGATGCCCTTCGCAGAGAGTTGCGAAGTTGGAAAGAAGGAGATATGAGTTTGGGCAGATGTTGTGGGGTTGAAGACCATATGTGTTGAGAATAGAAAGGAAGAATTCCGAACAGGGGAGCGACAGACCCCGATCGACCCAAGCCTTGGTCATGACCCTTCCGTCCGCATCCGGCTTGGGGACGTCGGAGTCGCGCATGAAACTCCAGTGAGAGGAGATCATGCCCTCGTTTTGAAGCTCCCTAAGCTCCGCATCGGTAGTTTCACAGGGCCACCACTGACCCCTTTCTCCTTCACGGATCCGAGCTTTGGAGGCCTTCTTGTTTTCCACCTCCTGAACTTTGGCTGCCATCCTGGCCTGTCCTTCGAGTTCTTCTCGGAATTCTTTGGCAGTAGGGATCCGGCCTAGTGCAGTGCTGGAAGAGGTGGAGAACGGTTGAGCTAGCCTGATGTCGGAAACAAATGGTGGCAAGAATGCAATGGGATCTGGGAAGATTGGTTCTAATGTGCTGGGTTCCGGAATACTCGGAGAACTACCAGTACAGTTTGGTGAACTATGTGACATGCTTCCGGCTGCACCCATGCGAGACTAAGTTGAGTAAACCGGATCTACACTAAGTTCTTCTTCTACAAGGCCGGCGCACGTACCGTTAACGGCGCGGTGGTCCGGCGAGGCTCCGGTGGAGTGAAGGTCGCTGAACTTGCAGCACTCTCCACTTCATGACCACGAATTAGCGGCGGAAAGGATTTCTTGATCAACCGCAGCGATCTTGGCGTGAAGAGAGGCTCGGAACGGCGGCGCTCGAAGTTTCCCGCGGAGGTAGCTCGCCGGAGATGAGATCTGGCTGGCGGCGCGTCGCGGGGAAGAAGATGAAGTGGTGAGGAGGTGAAAGAATGAGAAGTTACCGCGCGTGGGGGTATTTATAGACCTCGCGCGGAGATTCGTAACTCGGATCCTACAGCGGAAACTGAACGGTCACACCGTTGGATGCGTGACACGTGTCTTAGGTCAAAAGCGGTAAAACGACATGGAGGTGATTTAACCGTGCACTCCCGAAATTTCCGGCTATAAATTCGCATCTCCGAAAATTTAGCGCGGGAAAAGAGGAAGTTGTGCGTGGGAAAAGTGCAACATCTACAACATTGCCGTTACTGAAGAAAAGAAGATTTCTGAGAAGATTATATCGGAAACGAGTGAAGTTTTGAAGCTCTTCAAGATTCTCTTCGGAACCGAGTTGATTGAAGTTGGAGGAATGATGAATCTTGGAGAACTTCGGGGGCTACTGTTGTGGGTATACTTTAAGGGTATATCAACGGCATGGCCTAGATCCGGCAAGACCGGGTGGCCCACAGATGGTGATGTGGCATGTGGCCCATCGGGCGGCCCAGTTGCTGTAGATCCTGAAGGATGAAGTCCAGCCTAGGAGCAGGAAGCCGGATCCCAACCGAACTACGAAGGAGGCCGGATCCGTGAAGACCCATGAAGTATCCGGATCCAGCACGGTCCTGATGGAAGGCGGATCCTTGACGTACACGGCAAGATATTGTACCGTAGTTAGGCAACTTGTATTCCGGCTAGGACTCTCCATGTAAACCCTAGATCCGTGCGCCTTTATAAGCCGGATCCTGGGAGCCCTGGAGGGACAACCACAACTCATTGTAACAACGCGAAAGCGCCCAGATAATTCCAGACAAGCAGCAGTAGGCCTTGCCATCGTGCAGGTGTTCCGAAGCTGGGTAAATCGCGTACCACCGTCCCGTGTGCACTCCGCCCTATGGCCCCTACTTCTTCTCCCCCTCGTGAGGATCCCTCCTCCGAGGTACCGTCGAATAGGCAACGACACTTCTTGAACAAAATAAAGTGTTATTGTGTTCGTCGTTGGCATTCTACCTAGCTTTTCAGATTCATTATAAAGAACTTAATAATTGTTATTTTGCTCTGGTCAAATGTAAACAATGAGTTGTTCAAATTATGACTGTAATCCATGTACGATGGATAAGTTATTATAAATCTTAATGGTGAAACACACATATATAACACTGACGCTAAAATGCCATAAGGCAAATGATTTGAATTTCACTTGTTTGTGGAACCGCCATTTAGGTCATGTTAGAAAGGAAGAAACTCCATGCAAATGGATTTTTGGAGTCATTTGATTTTGAAGCATTTGGCACTTGCAAATATTTTCTAAAGAAAATGACTAAAATACCGTTCATAGGCCAAGAGTTGAACGGGCAACTAACTTAGTGGAAACATACATGATGATGTATGCGGTTCATTGGGCACAGTTGTGTGCGGAAGATTCTTCTAATTCATGAGAAATTCCAACAGTGAATTGAGTGTATATATATGGATATATTTATTCAATGAGGAAGAATTCTGAAACATTTTGAATAGATTAAAATAAATTTCAGAATGAAGTGGAAATCATCGTAATGGAAAAGTCAAATATCTATGATTGGATCATGGTGGAAATATTTGAATTACGAGTTTTAGCGAACATCTAAGAGAGTTACGAAATTGTTCCACAACTCACGTTTCTCAGAACACCATATGTAGGATGGAGTATTCAAGAGACGTATCCAAACCTTGTTAGATTAATGATGAGATCAAATAAAATGATGCCATTATATTTTTGTGGATTATGCTTTAGAGACTACCGCTTTTACACTAAATAGAGCATCATCATAATCCGTTGAAATGACACCATACGAGTTATGGCATGAGTATAAACCCTAACAGTCCTTTCTTAAATTTTGGTATGCGTACCATCAGTAAATGAGTTTACAACCAAAATAAGATGAATGTCTCTGTTGGTTATCCCAGAGAACAAATTGGGAATTCTTTCCACTATGAAGTCAAAGACAAAAGTGTTTGTCGATGTTTCTTGCTTATTTCGAAGAAATTGTTTCTCGCGAAATATTTGAGTGGGAGGACAATGGAACTCGATAAGGTTGATGAACCTGAGCATGATGACCAGAGTAGCGCAGCGCCGGAAATGGTTTTGGAAGCAGCCACGACGCTCATGGCTCCCATGTCTACAAAGTGTTATAGCCATGGAGATCAAAGTACCTATTGAACCTTGTAGGTATGGTTTACTTTGTGATCAAATAAATAATTTGTGGACAAAGGATTGATTTTGAAAAATGATAAACCAACTAAATACAAAGGAGTTATGATGGGCCCTGACTCCGTTAAAATGGCTAAGAGCCATAAAATCCAAGATAGTATCTATAATTAAGCTTGGAGCTTAGTAACCTTCTAAAGGAATAAATACTTTTTTAAAGTAAGTAGATCTATAAAATTAATGGACATGGATGAAATATCCTTGAACAAGATCGACTTGTCGAAAGTTTATTTTCGACAAAGTTTAAAGAGTTGACTGCTATAAGATTAGATCTTTCGTAGCGATGCTATTAGTATATACGGATTGTTCTAGTAATCGCTTCATATTTCTTTTATGAGATATGTTAGTAGGATGGCAGAAATACATTCCTTAACAGACGTGTGCATTAAAGGTGTATACAAGATACAACTGAGAGTTTTGCTAGTCCGTAGAATGCTAGAAAGGTATACAAACTTCACTGGATGAAGTGAGTATCATGGAATTGGAATCTTCACCGGATGAAATAATCAAAGAATTTTGATTTCATCGGAAACGATGAAGATGCTTGCATTTGCAAGAAATTAAGTGGGAGCGCTAAGACATATTTATAATACTTTATGTGGATAACATATCATTGATTATAAATTATGTAATCATGTACTTGATGTGATTAAAAGGTTTCATTGAAAATTAACTTAAATGAAAGGATATGGACTAAAAACATATTTAGCGTCAAGATCTATGAAGATAGATTGAAGCGCATAATAAGTTTAAGTAAAGTACATAGAATGAATATTGAAGTAGTTTAATATGAAAACGCAAGAAGTTGTTCTTTTCAATATGGAGATTCAACAAGACTTGAGTGTATTTGACACTCAATGAGTAAAAACACATGAGTGATTTTAGATCACAAATAATATGTACACAATCATATGTCCTATGCTCTAAGGTGTTACGAGCATATATCAGAATGATTCATATGATGATCATTGGACAACAGTAAGAATATCTCTTAGTGCTTTGTCAGAGCCAAGGATATAAATATATAGTTTTATATGGGGTAATGACAAACAAATCGATGTAAGGTGTTGCAACGATATTAGTTTTGTCACATATAAAAATGAAATTCAATCTCAATTAAGCTAAGTGTTCATTAAAAGGTATCACAATGGGGTAGACGAAGTCTATGCTAGATTTAGATGAGTTCTAAATGTTGTGATGGATTCTACAAATGAATGCAGAGTATATCATTGTTTTGACAATGACCTAGGGTGTTTGAGTCGAGGAGTTCTTTGAGAACTTGGTGTAGTTCCAGTAGTGTCCGAACTATGAAGCTATATTGTATGTGACAATATTGGTAACATATTTCAAACCACGGAATTAAGGTTCCACCAGAAGACCAAACATATACGATTAATGCCGACTCATTTGAAAAACTGAGTGATGCGTGGAGACGCAAATGAATTGCAAAATACATATGTTTCTGAGCATGTCAGATTTGTTGACTGAAACCTCTCCCATAAGCAAACATGACAAGCACTAGAAGGCCAAGGTGTTAGATCTTTGCAAATGTAAACAAGATTATTGACTCTAGTGCAAGTGGGAGATTGTTGGAGATATGCCCAAGAGGCAATAATGAAAGTGTTTATTGTTATATCTTAGTGTTCATGATAAATGTTTACTTCCCATGCTATAATTGTATTAACCGGAAACATTAATACTTGTGTGTTTTGTAAACATAAAAGAGTCCCTAGTAAGCCTCTTGTTAAAATAGCTTGTTGAATAGATGATCATGGTGTCCTGATCATGAACATTGGATGTTATTAACAACAAGATCATACCATTAAGTGAATGATGTGATGGACGTACACCCATAGTAAGCGTGGCATATGATCAAGTCATTAAGTTTGTTTTGCTTCAAGCTTTAAGATACATAGTAACCTAATCCTTCGACCACGAGATCATGTTAATCACCGGATGGATGCTTTGATGACACCAAACACTACTTCGTAAATGGGTTGTTATAAAGGTGGCATTAAGTGTTCGAAAATTATAGGGTTGAAGCACATGGATCAAGAGTGAGATTTGTCCATCCAAATGACAAATAGATATACTCTGGGCCCTCTCGGTGGAATGTCATCCAACTAGCTTGCAAGCATGTGACTGGCTCACAAGGGATGTCATATCACAGAACGAGTAAAGATTACTTATCGGTAATGAGGTTGAACTAGGTATAGAGATACCGACGATCAAATTTCGGTTAAGTAAAATATCGCGAGACAAAGGGAATCGGTATCGTATGTAAATTGTTCTTTCGATCACGAAGTCATCATTGAATATGTGGGAGCTATTATGGATCTCTAGATACCGCTATTAGTTATTGATCAGAGAAGAGTCTCGATCATGTCTGTATAGTTCACGAACCATAGGGTGACACACTTAAGGTTCGATGTCGTTTTAAGTAGATATGGAATATGGAATGGAGTTCAAATATTGTTCGGAGTCTTGGATGGGATCTAGGACATCACGAGGAGTTCCGGAATGGTCCGGAGAAAAAGATTCATATATAGGAAGTTACATTCCAAGTTTGGGAATGGTTCGGTGAATTTATGTAAGGTTGTAGAAGGTTCTAGCATCATCCGGAATAAATCACTATGGCAGGTAGAGTCCCGATGGGACTCCACCAACCCTTGCCAACCCACCAAGTGGAAAGGTGGAGTCCATGGTGGACTCCACCATGTTGGCCGGTCAAAGAAGAAGGAAAGGGAGAAATCCCTTTCCCTCTACGTTTCCAATTTTGGTAAGTTTGGGAGTTGTACTCCAAAGTGGTCTTCCACCTATATAGAGAGGAGGAGAGGGGAGGGGGCCGGCCACACCAAGCCATCCGCACCACCAAGGGCACCCAAGGCCGGCGCCCCAAGTGCCCCCCCTCTCCCGAACCCTAGCTACTCCCTCCTTCCTATTTCTCCCGCGGTGCTTACGGCGAAGCCCTGCCGGAGATCTCCCCCACCACAGTCACCACACCGTCGTGTTGGCGGGATTCCGAGGAGGATCTACTAATCCACTGCCCGCTGGAACGGGGGAAGACGTCTTCATCAACACCGTACGTGTGACCGAGTGCGGAGGTGTTTCCCGACTGTGGCACCGTCAACATCTTCTATGCGCTTTTGAAAGTGGCAAGTGATCAACTACATCAACCACAAGATTTATCTCGTTAACGCTTAGCGATCTTCGAGGATATGTTGATCTACACCTCGTTGCTACCATCTACTAGATTAGATCTTGGCTTGTTATTCGTTCTTGCGGTAGGAATTTTTTGTTTTCTATGCTACAAATCCCTACAGTTGGGAGACCGGGTTATAAGATAGATATCCGCACTATCAAGAGGGGCTTTCGGTTGGGTAACTGGATCACATCATCTTAGGGAGCTCAACCTTTTGCATGCTTTGCATTCCATAAATCTTATTGCTTCTTCGTGTTTCTTTATTTTAGGTTCTTGAGCTTGTTGCTAGCTTCAAGTCCAAGTTCATCAAAAATGGAATTCGTATGCATCTTCTATTGCGTTTTCATGTTTTGAGGTTTTACGGGTTTGATATTTTCTATATAAGCCAAACCTTTTATATTATTGTTCTTACTCAATGGTTGTACTATGATGTTTCTATGCATAATGTTGTAGAGCTCATTGCCGTGATTCCAACGAGCCCAAGATCATCGAAATCGGAGTTCGGAAGCAAAAGTTATCGCATTTACGGCGTGTGGCTCGGCAGGCCGGGTGCTGCTGCCGGGCAGCCCCGTATCTGGCCTGGCATGCCGGGTAGGATACCAAAAATCCAGTACCTACCGATTTCAGTGCCGGGTTGGCTCGATTTTGACACAAACGGTCATATTTTTGAGGGGCTACAAAATGGGCTTCGTCCCCATTGTTCTTAGGGTTCTTTGGCACGTTTTTGACTTTCTTGAGCTTGCTTACCCTCCCATTCCTCCCATGATTCTTGCATATTATTCAGGGATTTGGTAGAGATCTAGACCTACAATCCCCACCAATCCATTTCTCCTATAAGTGAGGGGAACCCTTTGGATCTAGATCTTTGAGTCATTTGTTGATTTTCTCCATTGTTCTTCCTCTCTAATCTCATCCTAGCATTTGTTGCTTTGGTGGGATTTGACTGTGAAGGATTTGAACACCTTTGATGTTCCTGCTCTAAATCATTGCATATTGTTGAGCTCTCCACCATGATTAGTTCGACTGAGAGACTGTGAGCTTGTTTCTCTTGGAGGGTGACCTCCTAGTTGGCTTGGTTGGTTTCCCGGTGACCTCTTCGTGGAAGGTTGTGAAGGGACACGGGCTTCTCCTTCTTGGAGCTTGTGAAGTGGTTGTGGAGCTTGCCATCTCCGGAGTGGAGGAAAAGCTAGCCATAAGGAAAGGGCTATTCCTTCGTGGGATAGGCTCGGAGAAGAAGGTGAGCATTCGTGACGTTGGGAAATCCTTCGTGGGATCCCCACCTCTCCAAACATGACGTACCTTCTTGCAAAGGAAGGGAACACGGGAATACATCTTCGTCTCTGCGTGCCTCGGTTATTTCTATACCCGAGTTTACTTCCCTTTGTGATAGCCATCGAGCTTGAAGTATTTATTATATATTTCTATCACTTGTTGTTCACGCCTAGCATATTTAGGGTTTGTGCTTGTAAAATAAACATTAGTTTAATTCTGCATTCTTACAAGCCAAATATGTAAGAGTTTTTAAGACGCCTATTCACCCCCTCCCTCTAGGCGACATCTCGTCCTTTTAGAAGGAGAACCGTGAGAGGCGTGGATATGCGGTGACACACTCCTTCAAGGCCAACCATCGTTGGGACGGAGATGACAACGCGATTTAGGGGACTATCTGACTAGGGGAAGGGATAAGATTGTTGGGCCCATGCATATGGAAGGGAAGCTATGACGTCCACATGATAAGGCGCCATCCATCGATGCTCCACCCGGAGCATGCAAGCGGTGCAGCCTCCAGGGGAATTGAGTCATTTTCCATTTCAAACGAAGAAAGTAATATATTGTTTTCTTCCCGTAGCAACGCACGGGTAGATTACTGGTTCTTTCTAATGTGCATTGATCCTTCAATTAATATGTGCTAACAAGGTTTCTGACAGGGAGTCCCACCGTCAATGGTGACATGGCAAAGGAGAGGCCTTACAACCGATGCATATCTAACTATAGGGCTTTTCTGTAAATTTTAGAGGTCCTACTTGACAGGTCCTTCTTCTTCTTCTCTCTCTCACTAATTTTCTTTTTATTCCTGGCTCTTTTGACCCATCCTTCCTCTCTCTCTCTCACTAATTTTCTTTTTATTTCGGGCTCTTTTGACCCCAGCGAGGATCCCGAGCCAGCCACGAGCAAGGTCCGGTATGGGCGGCCCCTAGCGAGGTTCGGCAAGGGCGGACGACGGCCTTGCGAGGGAGCAGTGTGCCCGAGCTCGAGTGGGCGGCGGTGCACAGATGGGGACAACCCCTTACTCGGGGCGGCGCGGGCAAGCAGGCGCAAGCCTGGGGAGCAGGAAACGGTGAAGAGTAGAATTTTCTCTTGAGCGCAACGCTGCAGGCGCAAACGAGGTCCCGCTCGCCGAGCTAGCTCCACGTCGTCCATGACGGTAGCGCCTTCCTAGACGTTGCCGCCACCACCGCGGCCCCACAATCCTTGCACATGTTCGTGGTGTCCACGAGGTGGTGGTGTGCCATGTATGTGGTGTCCACAAGGTGGTGATGTGCTCGACAGTAGCCAAGGTGCGACAGCACCCGAGGCATGACATCTCAGCGATGTTCACGCTGCATGGCCTCGCCACGGTGGCGGCTAGGCTGGGTGAAGAGGTTGTCGACACCAAGGTAGGAGCATAGCGCATAGGACGACGACATGCCGGAGAAGGCGGTGAACTGAGTAAAAGTTGACGACCGCTACGGCACGCTCGTCCTCACAGACTACCACTGCAAGATCGTTTGGAACTCCACCACCGAAGATGGCACTGCGCAGAAAGAATAGGACCATCTAAGGTGGCCTGAAATAACGATATTAAAAAAACGGATTTGCTGGAGATCGGGCGCCTGATACTTAATAAGTTTAAGTTGAACGCTTGGAGATTCGTATTTTGTGCTTGTAGATTCATACTTGACTTTTGGGCTGTTTGTGTTATTGTTAGCCCGATGCGGGCTGACTTGTTTTTTGTGGGCCTCGCGGAGTGGGCTTGTGGAGTGGGCTCACGGAGTGGGCTCGTGGTGACGGTTCCTATCACAAGGTATCTTTCTCTCTCTCATGGAACCGCTTACGCCGCACATTCTAGTTGCGCGTGTGTTGCAAACAACATATTTCCAGTTGCATGTGGGTTGCAACTGAGAATTTTTCGGTTACATGTGGGTTGCAATTGATTTTTTTTTCCAATTACATAAGCTTGCAACTGAGATTTTTCCAGTTTTACGCATGCATCACAACTAAGAATTTCCACTTACATGTGGATTGCAACTGAATTTTTTTTTTCAATAACATGAGCGTTGCAACTGAGATTTTTCGAGTGCCCTATGTTGCAAGCTATGTTGCAAGTAAGAATTTCCACATACATGTAGGTTGCAACCAAAAAAATTCCAGTTACATATGTGCCGCAACTAAGAATTTTCACTTACATGTAGGTTGCAACGGGTCTTTTCCAATTACACGTACTAGACGTCAAAACTAAAGTAATTCACGGCTTAATAAGCTACTGAGAATTAATAAGTCTCAAGCAACTGATCTCTCTAGGCGCTCCCTAAAAAAATTGCCTCACTGGGAGAGGGCTAATAAGTGCGTCCCACAAAAATTTACAAAAAGAAAACCAAATTGGATATGTTGGAGCCATTCGTCTTGCCACAATACCCTGGCAGTGGGACCTACTATCAGAAACATATACTTTTTTGCGTACATATCAGAAACATCGTTAACATGACTAAAAGTCAACAATCAGTGCACATGTTAATTCCAGTGGCTTTTTGCAACTTTGATGGATATTGGTAGTTTTTCCAACTTGCGGTTTTTTGGAATTTACTCAGCGACTAAACTAGGAGCCTCATTTCTTTGGCAACTAAAGGCAATACAAATGTCTGGGAAATGGAACATATACCGAGCAGCGAAATATTCCATGCGCCTTGAACCAGTCAGTGGTGTATAAGCATTCACTGCGCTTCGGGAAGCCTTCTAGCTTGACCATGCCCCGAGCAAAACAAGCCTCCAGATTGACACCAAAACTCTTGTCCAAGTTCAAGAAATGCACAACAGCACATGCAACGGCCTGTCGTAATATCTTGCTGCTCTTGTTCACCATCCAAGGCATGAACCTTTACACTGTACAAATCTCTGTCTAATTCAACAAGAGCAACGGCTGCATGAGCTTCAAAGAGAACTCAGATAGTCAAGTTGGTAAAAGTAAGTTTCATCTTCAACTTGTCTCCACTGAGCATGAGATCAGGGGTCTTCTTAGTCCAGCCTCAACCTTCAAGAGAAAAAAATATCAGAAAATGCCCCAGAATGCAAGTCAGAATCAATGTCATTACAATTTCTCTACACAAATTAATTTGAATAAGTAATTCACAAAAATGCTTTTAGTAACACATGACGTCAATAAGCTAAAAGCTGCAGCTCTTGGCCAAGTGACTACAGATATCTTCTGTTATCTAACACGATTTTGCATTTTTTATTACTATCATTATTCATCATTGCCACTATTATTATTATTGTTGTTTATTATTATTGCTTTCAACTACTTGTTACTCCCTCCTTTTCAACATACAGTACATAACAGTTTTGTGCTGAGTCAAATTTCGTGAGCTTTTTTTTGCGGGGAAACATTAGTGAGCATTGACCAAGACATACTTTTAAAAAAACTTGGTCAAACTTTACAAAAACTGACTTTGGACGAAACTAATATGCACTATTTTTTCAAATGGAGAGAGCACATGTGGAAATAAAAAATAATACGTGCTTTCTAATAAAGTATAAATAATACCTACATCATACAGTTAATCTAGACAAAGCTGGGTCAATTAATTTGGAACGGAAGTAGTACTACTGAGTAGTCAATTATTTTGAACAGAGGGAGTAGATGATATGGTAAAAACCAACTAGGCCAACTCAAGCTAGGCATCAAGGACCCATAGCAACATAGTTTGCTTTTATGGTTTCATATGACCATATTTATTAACTGTTTTCAGGATATTTCTTCAAGCATTCATATATATCAAAAGTATGATGGAAGATGAGAATTCTAAGAATAAACATGATCTATTCTATTTAAATGATAGACAGAAAAGATCTACTACCAAAAGTTTTAAGTCGTGGAGACTGGCCTGCAGACGTTGAACTGCTATCATTACTACCACATTGTTTATCACCCTGCAGACAGAGAAGCTCCTTGTGAATTAACATATTCTAGGCTTCTAGCAACGTTGACATATACCAGCAGGTTGCAGCATTGGTAAATAGTTAACAACCTATGCATTTTAGTATAAATATGTTCAATGTGTTGACAACTAAGGTTGAAACTAGTTATTAACAACTTTAATTGAGCATATTAAATTTATTCTAGTGAACAACGGAAATGCATTTCTGCTGATCATCCACAATCACACCTTGTTTACACAACAACTAGAACACATAATTATGAATGATAGATTCGCTCCATGGAAAAACAAAACAGGATGCAACAAGAAAGGTCAACATATTGATTCGCTCCATGGAAGAACACAATCTATGAGTCTTGGTTTATTCTTGCAAATGTGACAAAATAATAAGCATTAATTTTCCACACCTAAATATCATCGTATATTTAACCAAAATACTGTGTTTAGAATATTCATAAAAGCTGCTAAGCAAGAAACTGCATACCACACCTGATGGTTGCATGTATTGTTTCGAACATCCTCAAAAAGAGAAGAATAGTAAGAAGGATCATAAATTGAACCACCCAATATATCATCAGCCATGGAACTCCGTCTAACTGAATTAGATCGGGGGCTCAAGAAACTATTTCTTGCATCATTTGCTTCATAATACATTGGGGTGCTTGATGAGACCCCTAAACTATACATCTGGATCCATATGAATGAAGACAAAAACCTCACTGAAAACCCAATAATTTGCATCCACAATGCTAGTCTGAGCGAGAAGACAAAAAGTTGACCATACTTCTCATCAGGGGTACAATTCCTGTACAAATAGATAGAGTGAGCAAATAATAGAACTCTCAAAATTCAACAGTAGAATATTCTTGCTGACACTAGAAAGAAAGCACGCTACCAAATATATCCACATCTGTCCAATGATACAGACATGCTAAATGGATTGGACTTACAGAAATGGGGTAATATAAGAAGCCAAACTCCATAGAGAAAAAAAATACATTTCATAATGTAATAATGACAGAACTTAACAAAGAATAAGTACATACGATACTGAAAAGAAAATGCACATCCATATACAATCTCAGGCAATTTCATGACAATTAGATGTAAAAAGGGAATCATAATTCTGAACAAATTTCAAGAAACAAAGGTGAGCCCTAAACTTCAACAGTATCCAAAATATGTCAAAGAACGGCGAAAGAACTACCATAGGAATCAGATTAGTTTCAGCTTGGCTGGCTCCAAAAATGGCATTAGTACTTCTGTTAATGTCTGGTTTCCGGGCAATCAAATGCAAGACCCAAAAGATTAAAAAAGGGGGGAGGGGGGGGGGTTAATTTGACAGCTATTTTGTATTGGTTCTCTATTTCATCAAGTTTATGAAGCCATGCGAAAACATCAAATAGCACTTATAACAACAGTAAATTTATTGTGCAGAACCACAAACTCTCGTTCTTTTCCCATGTGCACCGAGGATGCATTCACATTTCAAAAGAAAAATAAGTTATTAAACTGAAAGATAGTGGTTGCAGAAGGCATACCATATATCACGTGAGAAGAGTATAAACCATGCAACATCAAGGATGATAGCGAAGAAGAGAAGGACAGCGTAAGTCCGGCCAAGTCTCTGGCTACTACTCTCAATCGCAACAACAGCAAATAGCCCTATCACAAGGTTTATCACAAGAACCCCATTGAACAGTGCCCCGAGTGATCCAATTAGCGCACAACCAATCTAGAAAAATATAGAGATCATATTATGCAAATACATTAGTTTGAAAAAAACTCTGCTGAGAAATCATTCCAAATTCTAAGCATTAATCCATTAACCACATATTATCCAATGAAATAAACATAAAGCAAGTACCCTAAGCTTCACTGAATCTAAGAATGTTGTTAACTGTTGAAACACAATATATAAGCTTCATAACATGCGTAAAAGGCCAGTAATCACTTGTTCTCTCAAATTTGATAGTAAAAAAAATCAAATAGCATTCCCTAGTTACCAACAAGACAGACACTTGATACTGTAAACGCCTGGAATACAATGAATTCTGATATTTAGAATTTTCAGTTTGCAGAACAACAACCCAGGTGGTATCAAGGAGTAATCTATCAACTAGACCAGAACTCACTGCTTCAAAATGCCACCATCGATGATCATAATCAGGCCCTAGCCTGCAGGTGTGGAGACTGTGCAGCCCGCAAAGGGCCCAAAAAATTTGGGGGCCCCAAATTTCGTATAGGCATATATATGCAGATAGGCTTGACAGCCCACCAGAATTTTTTTGCACTGCCAATGCCGCTGGAATGCACATTCTGATTGGACCTCACCTGGGCGTTGACCCTCAATTCCTGAATGTGGCTCCCAGACATGAACGCACTCCGTGTCTCTGGCCGATTGATCAGGCACTTGAACACTCGGTCGATTAGCCTTCCCACCTCCCGCTTCCTAGCGATGGCAACGTGAGGAACAGAGGAAGAAAACGGTGGGACCTTCTAGATCCTCGACCCGTCGAGCGCCATTGCGTCAAACCGTCTGATAAATCTGTGATCCCCTTCTCACTCTTGATTTCTGTCAGCGGATTTGAGCTGCGGTTGCTCAAGGCCATCGGAGAAACCGAGGAGGGTGATTTGGTTAATCTCTTTTCCTATCCATCGGCCTTGATCAGTTATTCCCAAGGTGACCTCCAGTTTAATTGGGTTAATTATCATTTATAGTACTGTACAATGCTTTCCTCTCATATTTAGAATTCGATTGCGGATGTAGATCGTCTCCATCTAATTTCCTAGCAAATTAGCTATTTAACAACTTTTAATACTCCCTCCGTAAAAAATGATTGACTCAACTTTGTCTAGGTACATTCATATCTAGAATAAGTGACTCAACTTATTCTAGATATGAATGGATCTACGTACTAAGATCACGTCTAGATCGCATCTAGACAAAGTTGAGTCACTTATTTTTTGACAGAGAGTTCTTTAATTGATTAATGATGTCTCAGCCATTTAATTTAATTTTTGTTCTTTAGTATGTAGTTTTTTAAGATCAAGATTTGAGAAAGCATCAAACTGGTACCCAAAAGTGCATGAGATAAAAGTAAGGAGATTCAAAGAAAACTAAAGGAGTGTAATATTGTTCAAATAAACATTATGCAAGCTGAATTTAAATAGGTTGGATTTTAATATATCCAATTTCCACGTACTTGTCAAATATTCTGACATATATAAATTAAAAATATTTACTAGCTCAAATTTTCTAGTGAGGTAGGGCCATATTTTAAGTTTCGCACAGGGTCCAAATTTTTCCGGCTCGGCCCTGATCATAATGAACACTTTAAGTTGATTCATAGAGGCATTATTCAAGCACTAAGGAAGGCGCATAACTAACTCCAAGGTGCAAAACTGAACCAATTATAGGTCAGCGGCGTCGTCGAGTTAACCCCACTGCATTTACAGAAACGAAATGAAGTTCGGAGCCCACAAGGTGGATTAAATCAAATAAAATCGCCTAGGTCTAGGTGCTTCCAACATTTCAAGAATCAAAGACTACCAAATTCGGGCAAATCTACGATCCCAAAGGCACACAGTTTTCACTAAAGCAGTGAATTGTTGCTGTGCTCAAACTTGACTCCAACACCAGACAGGACCATAACTTCTCTTTCCAAGGTTGCGTCACGCACAAGAACAGTTTTACTATGTCGAATCCCATCTAAACCGCATTTAATATGAACTTATACATCCCAGATAAGGGTGAATCGGGAGCCGCAAGAATGCAGCAAAGCGTGTGAAAATAAATACAGCGCGCTGAAACCTTCTGCCCCCAATGCTTTCCATCACGGACAACAACAGCAGAAGCAACAACAACAAGAAAAAGGTAATCCGATCTCGTGAGCCGATCCGATCGAACCGAGGCAAAGGGAACCGCGCGCGCACCTGGAGGTAGATGAGGGCGAGGGCGAGGGACTGGAGCGCGTCGTAGTCGCGCAGGAAGGAGCGCACCCGCGGCCCGATTCCGGGGCACCAGGGCATTCCGACTCCGGCGAGCTCCGGACATGCACGTCTCTGCGGGGAGGGGGAGGGGAACCGATTCCTCGCCGCGGAGCTCTTCCGCCTCTCGAGGCGTGATCGAGGGGGGCGGCAGGTAATCGAAGGATTCAGCCGTAGATTTCACGCCGCTCGCGCGAGCGTGCGTTGATGCGTGCGTGCGAGTGGGGGCGTGCCCTTCGGCCGATGGTTTTCTTGGCTGCTCGATTTATTAGGGGGAGTGACGACTAACCGGAGAACGGGGCAACATGGTCAGAGCATCTCTAGCACAACCCGTACGAACTTAAAATTTAAAATTCAGTTTACAGAACTCGTATTTACGGATCGTAAAATGGCACTGTTCTGCGCTAGCGACTTCCGAATCCGTAAAGATAAGGTTTATCAAAAACTTATCTCAAGATGAGACGGTTCTACATGGACTAAACCTGTCCAAATCTGTCTACAGTGGTAAAAAAGAGAGTTAAAAACTGGTCAACCATCTACCAAGAACCAAAAATGGATTTAATGAAGAGTTTGAAGGCAGGTTTAGACTAAAATAAAGTTAAGGGATCAAAGTAAGACTTTTGCAATACATGAGGGACCAAAAGTGCACTTAACCCTATAAAATACAATAAGCTCACATGAATTGATGTAGCCCCGCCTATCGTCGACACTACACCATGGCCAAGGAGTCCCCCAAGTGGACCAACAAGCGCAACCCCGCCTATCGTCGATGCTACACCATGGCCAAGGAGTCCCCCAAGTGGACCAACAACACAAATGTTGTGGGTATACTTTATGGGTATATCAACGGCATGGCCTAGATCCGGCTTCCTGTTCCTGGGCTGGACTTCATCCTTCAAGATCTACAGCAACTGGGCCGCCCGATGGGCCACATGCCTCACCACCATCTATGGGCCATCCGGGCTTGTCGGATCTATCTTGGGCCACTTACCTCCCCACCTATCTTGGCAGCCCCAGCAGAGTCAGAGCCAATGCTCCTTTATCTGGCAGCTACCAACAAAGTCATCAGCCTCATCATCGTGGTGCAGCGAAAGGA
>NC_061514.1:79618778-79657073 GCF_022539505.1 Lolium rigidum | reverse complement strand
GGGCCACCCCTTATCAGTCGGGAGGGTCACGAGGGGCCCACACAACAGGCCGGCGCGGCCAGGGCTTGGGCCGCGCCGCCTTGTTGTGTCGCCACCTCGTGGCCCCACTTAGTTTCCTCTCCGGTCTTCTAGAAGCTTCGTGCAAAAATAGGACCCTGGGCGTTGATTTCGTCCAATTCCGAGAATATTTCCTTACTAGGATTTCTGAAACCAAAAACAGCAGAAAACAAGCAATCGGCTCTTCGGCATCTCGTCAATAGGTTAGTGCCAGAAAATGCATAATAATGACATATAATGTGTATAAAACATGTGAGTATCATCATAAAAGTAGCATGGAACATAAGAAATTATAGATACATTTGAGACGTATCACGGGCTGACCGGAGCCCAGCTAACCCTTAGCTGGTTTTCACGGAGGATCCAGCCTCTTCGATACAACGCACATTTGATGTGCGAGTACACCGGGGCGGACGACCTTCTCCGGGTAACGCGCCATGATATCCCTGCGGATTCTCTCAAGAGGTGGATCAAGACGCTTGTGAAGATAGGCCGGGGCCAACCGGTCCCGGAACTGATTAAAGACATCAACACGAACAACCAGTGTGCTCCGGTAAGCATTTGCTCCTTTGTCATATTCTTTAACTTTTCATATCTTGAAGTGTTCTAACTTATTCTCAAATCCTCCTCACAGCTCGATACTTTGGCGGAGGAAGATCTACGCAACATACTTCGAGTCCCCGTCAGCGGCGATGCGGCGGAGGAGGATCCGGAAGACGTCGAAGAGGAAGAGGAGCGAGCGCCTCAAAGGCTGCCCCTCGACCTTCAAAGCGTCCCCGCGCCAAAGCTTCCGGATCTGAAGCCGGAGCTAGCGGCGAGGCCTCCGCCAAGAAGCCCAGAGTTACCAAGCCACCTCCACTAAACTCCAAGCCCAGAGTTACCAAGCCACCTCCACTAAACCGCCAAGAAGCCCAGAGTTACCAAGCCGCCTTAAGCTGCTAGCGACAGCAGGAAAAAAGTCACGCCCCAACATCCCTGGCGCCATGTGAGTCTCCAAGTATTGCGCATCATTTCATTTTGGTAGAATTTGTTACTTATGCATCTTCTTTGCCTGCTTGTAGGAATTCGAGTACCACCGCCGCGCGGACCAACGTCCAAGAACCCATCACGAATTATATGAAGAAATCTCCTGCCGTTGGTCCCGCAACACCAGATCCTCCAAGTACCTCGCACGCCACTCCTCAACCATCTCCTCCTCAGGCGGATCAATTTCCCCCTCAGACTGAGCAATCTCCCGCTCCTGCCACGTCAGTTGCACCGGAAATAATTCCGGTTAGCAGCGAGAAGGTGGGCGGCGAAAGCTCCGGAGGCAAAGGCCCTGCCCCTGACGAAGCTGAAGTTCATAGCCGAGAAGGTGCGGAAGTCAACTCCTCGGGGAAAGCTGAAGCTACGGCAAGTGACATGGTTGTTTTTCCGAAGAACTTTGGAGATCTTACCTCCACCCCCAAGGCATATGCCACCAAGTTTTTCAACAAACTAACTGAAGCGGAAAAGTGGGAGCTTGAGCAAGATCTGCTCAACTCTATGCTGGATAATGCCTGGGGTAAACCTGACGCCGAATCATCGGAGATCCAGGATTTTAAGAAGGAAGTTGGCCAGTTTCTCGACAAGCTCCTCTGCAAGCGAAAGGTACTCCCCAGTAGCCCCCAAGTATATAGGCGGAAACTAGTCAATAGTTAGCGTCTAAATACTTAGAGAAAAACTCAAACTGAAGTAGTTGTAAAAAATGTCGTAGTAGCCCCCAAGCATTAGGGCGGGAAATGTTTCCGACGTCAATGCTTCAGAAGGACATACTTTGTGAAATACCCGGAATTTACTCCTGCTCTTGTTTGCATTTACAGGAACAACAGGCCCTGCACTACGAGCTCCACAAGAACATCGCTCTACAGCGTCCTGTGACCTTGAGCCAGGCGGAGAAAATTCAGCTGTTCAAGCAAGAGAACACGGATTTGAAGAAGCAGCTATCAGACGCCCAAGGTTGGTTTCTAGCTTCGCATGCTAAAATTCATGATCCGAATTCTGAGCTGATCTTGATTTATCTTGAATAGGTGCATCCACTTCCCTTGCCACCACCTCCTCCAAGCTCAAGACTCTGCGCTCCTCCCAGAAAGACCTAGAAGAGAAGCTCGCAGAGGCGGAGAAGAAGCTGGCGGAGAAAAGCTCAGAGCTCATCCGTAATTAAGGTGAATTCCAATTGAAAAGAAAGGCTGATAGCGAAACATCCAACGGCAGCAGAAAGAACTTGGCGGTCTCCGAAAATACATGGAAACAACGGAGCAGCACTAGGACTTTCTCAACTCAGACGTCATGGGTAAATTCTCGAAGTTCATGATGAGGACATCCCATCTATTGATACAACCGCTGTACCTACAGCCACACAAATTCAAGGACCAATCACTCGAGCTCGGGCCAAACAACTTAACTATCAGGTACTTTCGTTCCTTGGAACTATTCCTCACATACATGAGAATATGATGCTGCCTAAATCAGATGTGTTTGTTACTCTTAGGAATGATGGACCTAGCATGGATGAGAGGGACAAGCATTGGAGCATGATCACACATGGAGGAGATGGCAGCAAACATATGAGGATTGAAGAAGGCGCTGCGAGTGGAGATTTCAGAACTTTGAAGCCACCATAATTGGAGTTGAAGACATGGACGAAATATAGAGTTCTCCACTTCATAATTTCGTCCACATGAGTTCATGGTGCTGCGACACCTTTAGTTTTGGGCCAGGCCCATGTAATTTTCGGTGGATTTAAGTCAGCCACATTTTAGAGTCCGTATTGAAGGGGGAAAGGCCTTCTAGGGTTTGGTTCGGCCACCATATGCATGGCTGGCCGAAACCCCACCTTTTCCTCCTTTAAATACCCCCATAGCCGTCACGTTTAGACTCGGATTTTGATTAGATTAAAAGTTAGCCAATTGCTGCAACTACGTGTACTTCTTTTGAGGCCAACGCCCAGAACAAGACCGACTATTCAGAATCCCACCATTATCAATCAATCTTTCATCTCTATTCGCAATATTCCGATTGCATCTTTAGTTCTTACTTGTTCTCGATTTCAGGTAGGAATTAAGACCCTTGCTGGTCGGCCGATCGTTCTCCCGCAAGATCAGTAACTCCCGGAGATTGTCCTAGCGATTGCATTGGCGCACGAGCTTTGCACGTGTAGTCGGATCGTCAAGCACGAACTCCACCAACAAATCGATCTATCCACGTCTCATCGAAAGATCGGCCACCTTTGCCCTATCAGTTCATATAGTAATGCATGTGCTAAATTCAATCTGTTTTGCTTATCGGAAATTGTTTCCTCCAGAGCCTCTTGGATATAAAGAGGAACGTCGGATCCAGTTCCCACGTGATGATCTGCTTCAACTCGCCGGAGAGGACTGCAAGGATCTCGTTTCCGCCTGCTGGAAAATTTGCTACAACTTATCTATTAAGAAGAGCCGCACCTGCGACGTGCGCAAGCTTATCCAGAGGATGGACATCCTTCCGGAGCTAGTGGTGGATCTGCGAGCGTCATCTGCGCGAGGTGCTGCCGCAATGTCCTTGGCTATGTGCCTAGCACATAACCCGGATCTGGACATTGACCGGGTGACTTCCGGAGTTCCTCCGAACTCGAACGTCGAAGCGCTGCTGTACGCAGTCAAGGGCTACGACACTCGCATCGCTCGGAGAATCTGTCACGATGAGTTCTACGGCAAGGAGGTTCTTCCTGCCGACAAACCTCTTGAAGCAGAGCTCCATAAGAGTCGCGAGGCGGAAGCCCGACCTGCGCAGTCCGGAAGCCAATACACCTGGACCAGTTCCAAGGACAAGGGTGGCGAAGCATCTCCGACTGAGGATGATGAAGAGAGTGATGATGATGTCTCCTCTCCGGCCAAGGACGAAGAAGAAGCTGCTCCGAAGGTTGATGACAAAGGCGAAACTTCTTCGGCTAAGGAGAAGTAAAGAACTTATTCCTGCGGGAAGAAAGACAATGCATCATTTTGGCCCCTAGAGGGTTTGTAATATAATTTAAATTCTTAAGTAGCTAGGGACGAAACACTTATGCATGGGCGGAAAATACTTATCCTGCTATCCGTTTGAGTATTATTTGCATGTTTCGTTTATTGAAAGCAAGTGCTGGTTTTATATTTTCCGGCTTGCTCATTTGACCTTCCACGAGCCGGAGAACCATTAGCCGGAAACGCTCGCCAGCGGCGACGAAACCCAATGGCGTTCCGTCAATAACCGCGGAAACAAGCCCCCAGCGTAGGTGCCGGAAATCGCTACCAGGAATCCATGAGTTTACAACAGAAAATATTTCCACCAGAAAACTTAAGCTTACGTCCAAGGGGACGATTTTGAAAATCACAACTTTCATACACGCCTAGGCGGAAATATCCAGCTCTGCGGTTTTAGTCGGAAAACATACACGATCTAAAAATGAACAAGTAAAGGAGGTAAAAGACTCAAGGAGTGAACCAAAAGCTTTATTTCTTTGATCATGTATAACTATTACAAGGTATGTAATTCTAAAATTTTGCTAAGTGTGGAAAGGACGTAGCTGTGCAATGTTCTAGGGATGTTCTGTTTCATCGTATATGTCATCCGGATCCTCTCGCTTGCGTTTCCGGTACCAGTTAGCGGGTCTATCCTTTAGCTCCCGGAAATCGACAAGGTAGTATGATCCGTTGTGAAGCACTTTGCTAACGACGAAGGGTCCTTCCCATGGAGATTGCAACTTGTGATCTTTCACCTGGCGAAGGCGGAGGACCAGGTCTCCGGCCATGAACGAGCGGTTTCGAACTCGACGACTGTGATAGCGTCAGAGTTTCTGCTGGTAGATGGTGGAACGTTGGTCAGCTAAATTCCGAGCTTCTTCGATCAGGTCCACAGATAGCTGTCTGGCCTCGTCAGCAGTTTCTTCATTGTAGGCGGAAACTCGCGGTGAATCGTGGATGACGTCGGAGGGAAGCACGGCTTCGGATCCGTATACCAGGAAGAATGGAGTAAATCCGATTTACCTGTTAGGGGCAGTTCGCAAACTCCACAGAACAGAGTCTAACTCCTCAGCCAAAGCTCCGGCTGCGCGTCGCAGCGGTTCTTCAAGGCGTGGTTTAATTCCGGATAGTATGAGGCCGTTGTCTCTTTCGACCTGACCATTGGATTGTGGATGAGCCACAGATGCAAGGTCAAGCCGGATTCCTACGTCATGGCAATAATCCTTCAATTCTCCTTGTGCGAAGTTCGTGCCATTGTCTGTGATTATGTTGTGTGGGATGCCGAATCTCGTCACGAGGCTGCAAACAAATTTGAGTGCCGTAGCACCATCGGCTCTTCTCACTGGCTTTGCCTCGATCCACTTACTGAACTTGTCAACAACGACCAGGAGGTACTCAAAACCGCCAAGAGATGATTTCTTTAATTTACCAACCATATCGAGCCCCCAGACCGCGAACGGCCAGGTGATAGGGATGGTCTTCAGCTCTTGGGCTGGAGCGTTTGGTTGAGTAGCATAGTACTGGCAACCTCGGCAGGTTTTTACCAGCTTGTCAGCATCTTCTTTAGCTGTGAGCCAGTAAAATCCGAGCCGAAAAGCTTTTGCAACGAGTGACCTGGGGGCGGCATGATGCCCGCAATCCCCTGCATGGATCTCTCTGAGGATTTCAATGCCATCTTGATTGGAGACGCATTTGAGAAATACTCCAGTTGCGCTTCGTTTGTAGAGCTGTCCGTCAACAATTGTGTAGGATCTTGCTCGTCTGATGATCTGTCGTGCGAGGACCTCGTCCTCTGGCAACTTCTGATCGATGAGGTAGTCCAGGAAAGGCTGCGTCCAGGCCAGAATGATGACCATCACTTCCTTAGCCGGAGATACTGCCACCTCTGAATTTTCCGGGTTAGCGCCCTTCACCGAGGGTATCCGTAGGTGCTCCAGGAAAAATACCTGGCGGAATTGGTTTCCTGCCGGATCCGAGCTTGGATAGCATGTCTACCGCTGCGCTATCGTCTCTCCTGACGTACTTGACTTCGTATCCGAGGAAGCATTTGGCGATCTCGTCAACTTCATCTCTGTAAGCCGCCATGACGGAGTTTCTGGCGTTCCAGGTTCCGGCTACTTGTTGTGCCACTAGGTCGGAATCTCCACAGCAAATGATGTGCTTGATCCCAATTTCCTTAGCGATGCGCAGGCCATGTAGTAGAGCCTCGTATTCCGCCATATTATTTGTAGCTTCGAAGTGAATCTGCAGAACGTCATCGCAGTTCTTCTCCGAGAGGGGACTTGAGGGTGACTCCGGCTCCCGAGCCTTGATGTTGCTTGGATCCATCGAAGTGCATGACCCATGTTTCCGGTTCCGGCTCCGCATTTGCGTCCGGAGCTTCGTCCAATCTGCAACGAAATCCGCCAAGATCCGAGACTTGATCGCAGATCCTAGCTTTATAACCGATGTCGAAGGCGGATAATTCGATGCCCCATTTTGCCGTGCGTCCCGTTGCGTCGGCGTTGTTGAGAATTGTTGACAGCGGAGCCTTGCTCACGACCGTTATCGGATGCTCTTGGAAGTAGTGCCTCAACTTCCTGCTACCTAGGAATACACCATAGGCTAGCTTTTGAAAGTGAGGGTATCTTTGTTTGGATTCCGTCAGTACCTCGCTGATGTAATAGACAAGCCTTTGGACTCCATACTTGTGACCTTCTTCCTTTCGCTCCACCACGATGACGAGACTAATGACTCTGTTGGTAGCTGCCAGGTAAAGGAGCATAGGCTCTGACTCTTCTGGAGCTGCTAGGATAGGTGGGGAGGTGAGTATTTCCTTCAACCCTTGGAGTGCTGCATCTGCTGCGTCGTCCCAGACAAATTTGTTTGTTTCTTCAGCAGCTTGTACAGAGGTAGCGCCTTCTCGCCAAGACGGCTGACAAACCTACTGATTGCTGCTACACAACCAGTTAGTCGCTGCACATCTTTGAGACAAGTTGGCCTTTTGATGCACATGATTGCCTTGATTTTCTCCGGGTTAACTTCAATGCCCCTGTTAGAGACGATGAAGCCAAGGAGTTTTCCGGCTGGAACGCCAAAGACGCACTTCAGCGGATTCAACATCATCTTGTACCGTCGAAGGTTCTCAAAGGTTTACGTGAGGTCGCCGATCAAGTCGGATCCTTTCCGGGTCATGACCGCGATGTCGTCGACGTAAGCGTGTACATTCCGGCCAATTTGGTCCTTCAAGCACCGCTGCATCGTACGTTGGTAAGTGGCACCTGCGTTTTTCAAACCAAAAGGCATGGTGACATAGCAAGAAGTGCCGAAAGGGGTGATGAACAAGGTCGCCTTTTGGTCGGACTTCTTCATCCGGATCTGGTGATACCCGGAATATGCGTCAACAAAACACAGAAGTTCCGCCTGCCGTCGAATCAATGACTTGGTCAATGCGCGGCAAGGGGAACGGATCCTTCGGACAATGCTTATTCAAGCCAGAGTAATCGATGCACATTCTTAGTATTTCAGAATTCTTTTTGGGTACAAGGACGGGGTTTGCGACCCAATCATTATGGATAACTTCTACTACAAAACCTGCCTCTAGTAACTTTGCTAATTCCATTCCTATGGCGCGGCGCTTCTTATCTCCAAAGTGTCGCATAGCTTGCTTCACCGGTTTAGCCCCCGGATTTATGTTGAGGTAGTGCTCGGCAAGTTCCCTAGGTACTCCGGACATGTCAGAAGGCTGCCATGCGAAGATGTCCATGTCAGCGCGGAGGAACTCGACGAGCGCGTCTTCCTATTTGGGGTCCATGTTGGCTCCGACCGAGACCTTCTTAGTTGTATCTCCTTCCTTGAGGTCGATCTTCTTGGTCTCTATCGCGGCCTTGAACGAGGTTTTCTGTTCGGAGACCTGCTTATTGGTGGTGTGCATCTCTGTTGGATCCACCGCGGCTCTGTAGCCTTGCAGCTCCTCTCCAGATATCACAGACTCTGCGAAGGCGGCTTCGCCTAACTCGCTTGTATCCTGCTTCCGGGTCAGCTTTGAGATCGTTGACCCACTTGCAGTTGCGGTTAGTGTGAGTAGATTTTCCCGTAGCAGGATCCAGATGGGCCAGGCAGGGCATGTCTCTATACTCCTCGTAAGTTTGGGGGGCGCGGGTTCCGGCAGCGGTGACCTCGTCACCACGTTGCTGGCCCCTGCCGGCTCCGCCTCCGCGACCGCGGCCTCTTCAGTCTCCTTGACCTCCGCGTTGGAAAGCCATGGCGACCATCTCGGATCCGCCACTCTTCTGGTCATCAGGGGGATTTTTCCGCTTAGTGCCGCTGCTGTTACCGTTATCACGATTCTTCTTCTGCTGATGCAGGGGAATTGCTGTAGCTGCGAGATCTCCGCCTGCGTCATCATTGGCGGCAGTGTGATCGCTGGCAATGGTGATCATGTCATCCAAAGTCAGTTTATTTGCGTTGACCAAGCAAGTGAGCTTGTGCCGCAGCAGTCCTCCTCTCTGCAATCCACCTACGAAGGCGTGCATGGCTGTGCGATTATCAACATTTTCGCACTCATTCCTGGTTGCTAACCAACGTGTGAGGAAGTTCCTTGATGTTTCTCCCTTCTTCTGGATACATGCCTGTAGGTCGCTTGTCGTGGCAGGTCTTTTGTAGGTGCCCCTGAAGTGTTTTTCGAAGGCGGTCTTCAGGTCGAACTAGCAAAAGATGGAATTCTTCTCGAGGTTGCTGAGCCAGATCCGGGCTGGACCTACAAGGTACAGCTGAAGCATGCGGCAGGCAATATTAGGGGTTCCTACGGCAAAGGTTACTGCATTGTAGGAATCCTCAATCCAGGTATCCGGCCATTCCGTGCCATCATATTTCTTCAGATTTCCGGGTAGCTTGAGGTTCATCCTTGGCTTTGGTTCCTCTCGAAACATCCTGCCAAAGCACTTTGGGCCGATGTAGTCAGTTTTGTATTCGTTGAGACGTTCCCGCGCGTCACGCGAGCCGTTGCGAGGGGATTTTGAGCGTGAGCGAGATCTCCGGCCACCGCCTCCGCCTCCACCGCTGGGTGGTGGGGAAGGAAATCTGCGAGGGGGCCGATGCGACCTCTTGCTTCCGCCGTCTGACTCTCCTCGCCCTTCGCGATGCTGACTCCGGCTTCGGTGGCTGCCTTCACCATGGTGCTGGCTGCCTTCGTCGTTCCGGCTTCGGCGCGGCTCCGGTTCGCGTTCTTCGTTCCGACTCCTCCTGGGCTCGGGCTCGCGATCGTTGATCTGGCTCCGGCGAGGTTCCGACGTACGCTCCCTGTTCCTGTTCCCTGGGGGTGGCATGTTGTCGCGGATATTGATTCCACCGGGCCCGTGGGGCCTGGTGTTTCCGGCTGGACTACGGCGGCGAGGAAGTGGAGGACGCGGGTATCCGTTAGGCGGAGTCGGCGGATTCCGGTGCTTGTCTCTACCAGTGTACTTCGCATCCTTTCCCTTTTTTGGATCCGACGGAGGTGTTTTTGATGGCACATGGATTGGATTTGGGTGTTCTCTGGTTTTCCTTCTGCGTTCCGAGGATCCGGTCCGTGATTCATCATCGTGATGACGATTTTCATAGGCGTCCTTCTGCGCGGTAGAGATGCAATGATCCGGGTTGGATTCCAACCTGCGCGAAGTATCTGCCTTGCTCTGCTGCTTCATTGCTGAGGCAACGAGCGTACGGACGTAGTCGATGTCGATTTCCTCGTCCTTCTTTTTCAAGATCTCCGCAGCCTTCTTCATGTTATCCTTTGGGGTTGCAAGTGGCTGTTGCTCGGTGGGAGTTGCGAAGGTGATTTTGCAGGGAGCTACAGCTTCTCGCCTGATCCTATCCGCCTCCTGTTGAGCCTCGGTGATCTTGTCCTCCCAGTGTTTGCGGAGTTGCTTGACTTTTGCTAATGATTCGTCCACCTGACGCTCTCGTTTGAGGAAATTGTCCACGAAGTTCGCGGCCTCCTTCCTTTCATCTAGCATTGCTGCCGCGGTGGTGGCGAACTTTTTGGCCGTTGTCAACATCTCCTGCCTCTTGGCTTCTAGAGCTTCCGCATCAGCTGCGTCTTCAGGAGTTATGGGTTTGTTGAGGATATCCGAGTGTGCGATTGCCTCCATGCCTGCCTGTTCAACCAGTTCTTCTGGGGACATGACTTCCTTCTGCGGTCGTTCCCGCGATAGCGGAGATCCTGCATTGGATGGCTGTGGGTCGGAGTGGGAATTCTCATCCTCTGATTCTCGCTGATCCAGCGCCGCCAAGGTTGCGAGAACCTGCTTAGGCTGGGCGGATTCAACTTCAGGCTGATCACCTGATGTATCCCCGCCTATCGTCGACGCCACACCATGGCCAAGGAGTCCCCCAAGTGGACCAACAAGCGCAACCCCGCCTATCATCGACGCTACACCATGGCCAAGGAGTCCCCCAAGTGGACCAACAACACAAACCCCCGCCATATATGTCAAGGTGAACTCCTTCCTCTGGACACTCGACCTCGTCAATACCTTGGATGGAATGCTACCTCATGTCGGTGTGTTACATGTCATTAGGTACAAGAGTCATCGAGGAACCGGAGAGAAGGAACTCCCATGGTGCAAGGAAGAGAGAAGAAGAAGAAGGAAAGAAGAGAAGAAGGAAGAGGAAGAAGAGGCGGGAGGAAGAGGCCCAGCCGGTCCGAGAGGCCGGCCAACCGGGCCCCAGAGCCGGACGAGGCCGGTCCCAGGGCCGGTCAGACCGGGTCCCCGACCGGATCCACAACCGGTGTCGTACCGGCGCCAAACCGGGAAACTTTTGCGAACTTCCCGGTTGGCGGCCGGTTGACCGGCCCCTGCACCAGGCTGCCCGGTCTACAGCCCGGTTGAAACCCGGTTGACCGGATTTCACGGGACATACTCGACCGGAAACGGCCCGAGTCGACCAACCGCGTACCTTTTCGACCCAAGTTGCCTTGTACCTCTATATAAGCACCTAGGTCATCCCCTTTACCCCTTTAGACAAGATTTAGGCTTAGAGATGACTTTGAGCTTTGTCTCCCTAGGGTTTCATCCCCTTTGTATCCAAGGCAACCCTTGATGGATGTATGGATTTGTGAGTGTGAGATTCTAGTGCTACCCACTCTCTCTCCCACTCCTTGATTCATCTCCCTCACCGATCTCTCACTCCGGGATTCTACCCCGCGTCTCTCCCGGGTTGATTCTATTGGCGTGGTCCATCGAGCCACGAGGGTAAGTATCGATTGTATCGGGTTGGTGTGCGTGCGTGAGTTCCTCGTGTTCTTCGTGTTCATCATGTTCTTCGCGCTCTCCCTCTCTTCCCTCTTTGGATTTCGGGTCAAACGCAAGATCGGGCCACAAACGGGGTCTTAGACCTCATCATCACCTCCTCCGAATTCCTTCATCTTGCGATCGAACTCTTCAGTATCCATGGATGAGGTATCCCCGGAAATTGGGCTTAGGTTGCCCAGGATCGATTCTTCACCCGGAGCACCGCTTTTCTCCGACAGCCTCTTGCTTATCCGGAGCAGCGTTGTTTTCCGGTGCCTCAACCTGCATGGGGCCTGCTCCGGCTTCTTGAGGGGCGGCTCCTGCGGTATGGGCTAAGAAGTGTACGAAGTGACACCTTTGCTTCTCTAACACCTGGGAGACCCAGGCGGATCTGCATTGGTCTTCCACCTTTATCTCCTGCTCAGGGGCGGATTGGGTGGGTTTTGATTTTTCCAGATCTAAGGTGGAATCTTCCTTGGGAAGTTCCTGCATCTCAGATCGGATCTTCGCGACTGCGTCCTGCTCAGCGGCGGTCGCGTCAGCGTTACTTACCAGTGCGTTCCCGTCGGAATCGACGGTTTCGCCAATGAAGATGTGTATGCCGCCAATCGGGACGATGGAGAGCTTGACGGGGTTGGCCTTAGCCGGAATCCAGCACTCGTCCGGAGGGACGATCGGAAGGTTTCCGGCGTAGAGGACTCGCCCCACGGCGATGGAGTCGTCGTAGCTTCCCATGGCGGAACCCTCCCGGTTCCGGCCTCCAGACGCCGCTGTCCCCACGGTGGGCGCCAATTGTCGTTGCCTATTCGACGGTACCTCGGAGGAGGGATCCTCACGAGGGGGAGAAGAAGTAGGGGCCATAGGGCGGAGTGCACACGGGACGGTGGTACGCGATTTACCCAGCTTCGGAACACCTGCACGATGGCAAGGCCTACTGCTGCTTGTCTGGAATTATCTGGGCGCTTTCGCGTTGTTACAATGAGTTGTGGTTGTCCCTCCAGGGCTCCTAGGATCCGGCTTATAAAGGCGCACGGATCTAGGGTTTACATGGAGAGTCCTAGCCGGAATACAAGTTGCCTAACTACGGTACAATATCTTGCCGTGTACGTCAAGGATCCGCCTTCCATCGGGACCGTGTCTGGATCCGGATACTTCATGGGCCTTCACGGATCCGGCCTCCATCGTAGGTCGGTTGGGATCCGGCTTCTCGCTCCTGGGCTGGACTTCATCCTTCGGGATCTACGAGCAAGCCGGGCCGCCCGATGGGCCACATGCCACATCACCATCTGTGGGCCACCCGGGCTTGCCGGATCTAGGCCATGCCGTTGATATACCCTTAAAGTATACCCACAACAAGAAGTGTATTATTACCACATTCCTTGTCAGTCACTTTAGTCATTGTATTCTTGTATTGCGTTGTGTTGTATGACACCTCATACCAACCAATATGGTACAAATACCCAAGAATTCCATTGTGTGACCAATCAAAGAATACATTGATAACATGTATATCATCTATATACACTTGAGCTAGACTTTTTAGTCTTTTCTTTCTTTCTACCAAAATCTTTTTGTTGTTTCTCTTTCGACTTTTCTCATATTTCAGAAAACACTTCAACATCAATAACTTCTAGGCTTGTTGGTCAAATACCAATAACCTTGAGGTTCATACTTTGAAGTTGATCATCACATGATAAGTGTTCCGGATTTCACTATTAGTAACCTTTTAATGTGATGAAAAATTTCACTCATAATTTTATCCATCAAATCATGACAATTTAATGATGAAGCTTGATAAGGGGTTGCCCGATCTTCTCAGTAAGCGACGGGTGGTGATGAATACGTGATGGTAGCAGCGGATGAAATCGATGATGATGAGGAGGATAACTTGTATGACGCCGACGAAGTCTCTCGATTGATTCCCGATGCCAATCCAACAACTCTCAACCCTGCAAGATATTCGCAACTCCACACACTTGCGCACGTAGCCGCCGACCACGAAGCGGTAGATTGCAATCTTCTAATCCCCAATGGAACAGACAGATCACACAAACTTTCGGTAGCATAAAACTCCGGATCGCAACGAATTGGAGAGTTGGGGAACAATAGTTTTGCTTAGCAAACAACTATGAACTAGGGTTTATCTTAAACGTGGTCTAAAGCAACTAGGGGGCGTCCTGGGCACTTATATAGGTGTCCGGGACGAGTTCTGGTCGAAAAGATACAAAAATAACCGACCCGAATAGATGCGGTCGAGACAGAACTCGGACCGGTCCGGTCTCGGGATCCGGTCGACCGGGCCGTGGACCGGGCGATCCGGTCCGTGGTCCGGTCCAACCGGGCTGTGGACCGGGCGGTCCGGTCGGGGTCCGGTCGACCGGTCGGAAGCCGGGAAAACTCGCGAAGTTTCCGGTCTCGCTCCGGTACGATAAATTTCCTCCGGTTGGTGGCCGGTTTACGACCGGTCGGCCGGGCCAGTGGACCGGCGGTCCGGTCAGGGCCGGTCGACCGGGTTCCGGACCGGCCCGGACTTCTTCTTCTCCTCTCGCGCATTCCTCCCGCTCCTCCCTCGCGCGTCCATGAGATATCTTCATGTCCAGCTCCATGTCCGGCTTCACGGCCTTCTTGATGTCCGTCTTCACGTCCAGCTGCTCCTCTCCTCGTGCGATGCATGTCTCCTCTTGATACCCGATGATACATAAGTAATAGGACTTAGGCAGTATAAAGTTCTCATCAATCAAAGTACCGTTTAGAAACAAGTTCACCTGTTGTTTAAGTAGCTTCGCACGAGCTCTTGTAATTGGTCCAATTCGAACTTCATTGGACTTGAGCTTCACAGCAGGTTCATCTTCATTTGTTAATGACGGAGGTAGTAGTGAGGTAGGGATGTCCTCATCATCTCCCCCCCCTTCAAAAGGCGTCGACCCCGACGCTCCAAGGTCTTCTCCGTCATATGGTGTCAAATCAGCCACATTGAAAGAATTACCGACACCAAACTCATCAAGCTGGAAGATCTATCGAGTATGCATTATCATTGATCTTGGCAAGCACTTTGTAAGGACCGAGCACCGCGAGGCTTCAACTTAGACTTCCGCAGCTTCGGGAACCTATCCTTGCGAAAATGTACCCAGACCATATCACCAGGCTTGAACAACATCTCTTTGCGCTTCTTGTTCATCCTTGCAGCATTGCTCTTGCCTTTCTTCTCGATCAACTCTTTAGTCTTCACATGGATCTTACGCACAAAATCTGCCCTCTTGGATGCCTCCATATTAACTCTCTCATGTATGGGCAAAGGCAACAAGTCAAGTGGAGTAATGGGTTTGAAACCATACACCACCTCAAAAGGACACAGTTCCGTGGTAGAGTGTACCGCCCTGTTGTAAGCAAACTCCACATGCGGCAAACACTCTTCCCACTCCTTCAGGTTCTTCTTGATCATGGATCTCAACAATTGTGACAAGGTTCTATTCACCACTTCAGTTTGACCATCAGTTTGGGGATGACAAGTGGTACTGAAAAGTAGCTTTGTCCCCAGCTTTCCCCAAAGTGTCTTCCAGAAGTAGCTCATGAACTTCACATCACGATCAGAAACAATAGTCTTCGGGACTCCATGTAGTCGAACAATCTCCCTGAAAAACAGGTTAGCAATATGCGACGCATCGTCGCTTTTGTGGCAGGCAATAAAGTGTGACATTTTAGAAAATCTGTCCACTACCACAAATATAGAATCATGGCCTCTCTTAGTACGCGGCAAACCCAACACAAAATCCATACTAATATCTTCCCAAGGTGTAGTAGGTGCCGGTAACGGAGTATACAAACCGTGAGGCTTCAGCTTGGACTTGGACTTGTTGCAAGTAATGCACCTCTTCACATACCTGTCCACGTCCCGCCTCATCTTTGGCCAATAAAAGTGATCAGCGAGCATGAGTAGCGTCTTCTCACGCCCAAAGTGACCCATCAAACCTCCAAGCATGTGATTCCCGCAATAAGAGCAAACGCACGGACGATTCCGGAACACATAGTTTGTTAGCTCTAAACAAGAACCCATCGTGTATGTGATACTTTTCCCATGCTTTACCCATAACACACAAGCGGTACGGTTCAGCAAAATCATGATCAGTCGCATATAAATCACATAACACCTCTAATCCAGGAATTTTAACATCAAGATGGGTTAATAGCATAGTCTTCCTAGATAGAGCATCAGCAACAATATTATCTTTTCCCTTCTTATGCTTAATAATGTACGGAAAAGACTCAATAAACTCAACCCACTTAGCAAGACGCCTATGCAAAGTAGATTGGGCTTTCAGATATTTCAAAGCTTCATGATCGAATGTATGATAAATTCTTTTGGCCACAAGTAATGTTGCCAAACCTCAAGAACTCTAATTAAAGCATACAATTCTTTATCATATAAAGGATAGTTCAACTTAGCACCGAGATAATTTCTCGTAAAAATATGCAATTGGGCGACCCTCTTGCATCAACACACCACCAATTCCAATACCACTAGCATCACATTCAATCTCAAATTGCTTATTGAAATCAGGAAGTGCAAGCAACGGTGCAGAAGTTAACAATCGTTTCAGTTCATCAAAAGCATGATCTTGGGCAACGCCCTACTCAAAGACAACACCCTTTTTAGTCAATTCATTCAAAGGTGCAGCAATAGTAGAAAAATTGGGCACAAAACGGCGATAAAACCCAGCTAGACCATGAAAACTTCTTACTTGACTCACATTCATGGGAGTAGGCCAATTTTGAATAGCTTCAATTTTAGACACATCTACTTCTACTCCATGCTTAGAGACAACATAACCCAGAAATATGACCTTATCTTTGCAAAATGTGCACTTCTCAAGATTACCATATAGTTTACTATCACGCAACACTTGCAAAACATGTCGAATATGTATAATATGATCAGATTCATTGCGGCTGTAGATTAATATGTCATCAAAATACACAACCACAAACTTGCCAATAAAATCACGCAAAACATGGTTCATCAGTCTCATGAAAGTGCTAGGTGCATTAGTCAAACCAAAAGGCATTACTAACCACTCATATAAACCAAATTTTGTTTTAAAGGCGGTTTTCCACTCATCCCCTTCTTTCATCCTAATTTGATGATAACCACTACGCAAATCAATTTTAGTGAAAACAGCAGCACCACTCAATTCATCTAGCATATCCTCTAAACGGGGAATAGGATGACGATATCGAATAGTAATGTTATTTATCGCTCTACAATCTACGCACATACGCCATGTACCATCTTTCTTAGGAACAAGAATAACAGGAACAGCACAAGGACTAAGGCTTATGCGGATATAACCTTTGTCGAGTAGCGCTTGTACTTGCTTCTGGATCTCCTTCGTTTCTTCGGGATTCGTTCTATATGGCGCCCTATTGGGCAGCGATGCTCCGGGGATCAAGTCAATTTGATGCTCAATACCTCGCAATGGTGGAAGTCCTGCGGGTACCTCTTCCGGAAACACGTCGCTGAATTCCTGCAAAACATTAGAAACACCAAGAGGAAGAGGGGTCATGTCGTTAGAAACCAAAACCGTACCCCTGTACATGAGCACAAGAGGCATGGCTGTAGGATCCTCACTAAATTCTCTCATGTCTTGTTTGGTGGCTAATGAGACTAAGGAATTCACTCTCTCACTTTTCGTTATATCACTCACGGCATTACAATTCTCTCGCCTATCTATGGATGCATCCTCCAAGTTTACTTCAATCTTCTGACGAGACTCATTGACAATTTGCTGTGGTGTCATAGGCTGTAAGTTAATTTTCTTGCCCTTGAACTCCAAGTGATATGTATTGGCGCGGCCATTGTGTTGCACAGAACGGTCATAGAGCCATGGCCGGCCCAACAGCAGGTGACAAACCGTCATAGGAACCACATCAAAGTCAATGGAATCCTTATACGGTCCAATCTCAAACAAGATTGATACGGTGAATCCAAGCCGATCCACCTAGATTGATGCCCGATCTTTCACAGCGAGAACCTGGGGTAGAGAATCCTCCCAACAACGCGATGAACGCAGCCTGGAGAAGAGGGAACGAATCCAGCGAAGCAACGGATCGATGAACGATACGCCTCAAACCAAGAGCTAGATAATCCTTGATGAACACAAGAACCTTCGCAGCGGATAATAGTATAGATAAACGGCAATGCCGTACCCCGGAGGGATGATACACGTGAACACACGCAACTAGGTATAACCTAAACTTTAGACTAAACTTGTACCACCTAAACCCTAGCCGCCCCACCTACTTATATGAGGGGAAGGGTGGCCGGCCAGCCCTTGCTTGGGTCGGGCGCCCCACTATGGGCCTCCCTAACTTGGTTGGACAGGTCCAAACCAAGACTCGACTCGATTTATTAAAAATCCCTAATTTGCCAATATGTGACAATTACAAAAACTAAGATAATTAAGCTGGTGGAGTCCTGAATCTAGGCTCCACATAGGCCTCCATGCCCGTATCATCCTCCCCCCCTTCAAGAAGCGTTGTCCCCAACGCGTGAGGGTCTTCTGGAAAAGGTGACGTGATATGAACATGACACGTCCTCGCCGTCTTCAAGTCTTGCTTGCCTTCCACACCACATCCTCCCTCGCGGCCTTCTCGACTTGATACAGCACTTGGCGCCTCCTTTCTTCTCCACATGAGCTTGGACTTCGGCGCCAATTCCTTCTTCTTGCGAGGTTTTGATGGACCCCTGTGTCGCTGCACATGACCCCGCACAAGATGTGTAATTCCTGGGCCACATAGATGTCTCACACGTCCATCCTTGCCTCGATGCATCCGCGGTGTCGCGGAAAACCGGACAAGTACTCCTAGCACGGTAGTGCCGCTGCCCACTGTCTCCACTGACGCGCTCGCCTCCCACTCCTCCCACGCGCATCCGCGCCACATGTACCTGAATCACCATCAGCACAAACATCATCGGTCCGTATACTCGGCATCAACACAAACCGGAACCGTAGCACATGCCGCAACATCCACATCAACAATAAGTGTAGCTTCATCCGGCTTGTCACCAACAAGAACTTGCTTGTCATCTACGAAGCTTGGTCGAAACATCACCAACATCAATGCTCGGAACATCATGCACCTTATGCTGCACATTAAGCTTGTGCAACTTCTCCTTACGCACCACTAATTCCACATCGGACTTGATATGATCATCACCCATAGGCTTCAAAGTCCGCTGTTTGCCACCATGCATAAAAGAATATGTATTTGCTCGCCCGAACATGTGTCACATTGCGATCATACCGCCAAGGACGCCCAAGTAGCAATCCACACACCTCCAATGGCAACACATCGCAATCGATCTCATCAACATAATCATCAACTGTAAATGGCACACGCACCTTGTGAGTAATCTTCAGCATACCACAGCTATTCAACCACTCAAGACGTTTAGGTTCAGGAAGACGCCATGTAGACAACCCCAACGCTGTCACCATCGCCTTGCTAATGCCATTAGTACAGCTTCCACCATCAATCATCAACTTGCAAGCCTTGCCCTTGATATAGCACTGAGTCTGAAACAAACTCCACCGCTGAACCTTGTCAACTATCTTGCAAGCATCATCTTGTACCTTCTTGAGTTGCATATTCAGCCCGCTCAATGGTACATCCTCCTCAACGACCACGATGAGCGCTCTTGGTATCGGAGCCAGGTTTCCTCTCCTCAATGACTGTCGACACCGGAACATCCTCCTCCACGGTAGTGTTAGAGCACACCACCGGCTTACTCAAGCTCGCAAAATGAAAGTTATGACGCAGAAACTGCTTGAAATCTGCCCAACTAGACCGTAGACCAATGATACCCTGAACTATAAGAGCATTACGGTACCAACTAGCCACAACATCATCAACACGCCTGTATGCAATAGCAAATTCCGTCTGGCCACCAAACGAACCATCAAACTCCTTGCATCTCGCAAACCCACCTTCAATGTGTGATTCCCAAAGCTGAAATTCCGTCGGTGTCGCGAACTAGCCAACCACCATTTGATTTGCGATGCGTCAAACTTGATACCTATTCGCATACCGAGGTAGTCATGATATACATCGTCACTCCTATGTGCTTCAACACCAATCATTGGAGTAACATCATCAACAAGCATGAACCAACATCACCGGAGAAACCACCGCAGCGAACAGGAGAAACCGCCGGAGAAACAACCGCGAGAACGAGACGCCGTCCCGGCCCAGGGCCCGGTTGGACCGGCCTCCAGACCGGCCTGCCCGGTCTCTGGCCCGGTTGACCGGTCGCCAACCGGATCGGCTGCCTCGTACCGGAGCAAAACCGGAAATCGGCGAATTTGCGAACTTTCCGGTTGGGCGCCCGGTTGACCGGGTTCTATGCCAGGCAGCCCGGTCACTGGCCCGGTCGACCGGATTTCATACGAAGTTTTTCCTGGTCGCGAAATTTCGTCTTCTTCCCGATTCTGGTCGCGATTTTTCGCGATTTTGACCTCCGAAACAGCCATGGATGACCTCCAAACTTCACCAAACAATGCCAAACTTTCTCCAACCAACCTCCTTCGACCGAGAGCCAAACACCTCCGATCTTAGAGCTAATCTTCTCCGCAGCAAACCGATCAAAGAGATCGATCAACAAAACCTCGCCGTGAGCAACCCAGAAATCTGATACCAAGATGATACGGTGAATCCAAGCCGATCCACCTAGATTGATGCCCGATCTTTCACAGCGAGAACCTGGGGTAGAGAATCCTCCCAACAACGCGATGAACGCAGCCTGGAGAAGAGGGAACGAATCCAGCAAGCAACGGATCGATGAACGATACGCCTCAAACCAAGAGCTAGATAATCCTTGATGAACACAAGAACCTTCGCAGCGGATAATAGTATAGATAAACGGCAATGCCGTACCCCCGGAGGGATGATACACGTGAACACACGCAACTAGGTATAACCTAAACTTTAGACTAAACTTGTACCACCTAAACCCTAGCCGCCCCACCTACTTATATGAGGGGAAGGGTGGCCGGCCAGCCCTTGCTGGGCTGGGCGCCCCACTATGGGCCTCCCTAACTTGGTTGGACAGGCCCAAACCAAGACTGACTCGATTTATTAAAAATCCCTAATTTGCCAATATGTGACAATTACAAAAACTAAGATAATTAAGCTGGTGGAGTCCTGAATCTAGGCTCCACATAGGCCTCCATGCCCGTATCAAGATGAAATCCAAGCCGATCTTGTTTGAGATTGGACCTGGTTGTCCCGATCTTTCACGATGCACCTTGCTGATCCATATGACCGATAGATCTTGAACTCCCTTGACAGATTCAAGGATACTCAAGCACATATGATTACTCTTGACAGACTCAAGAACTCTCACATCTTTATTGGATAACTGGACGAACGTCCGAGACGCTGTCACAACGCAGACCCCATAAGGACGGAGATAACTTGAACTCGAGGTTCTACATTATTCTGAATCAAAACTAGACTACCCTAAACCCTAGCCGTGCTATCTCCTTATATGAGAGGGAGAGGTCGCCGGCCGGCCCCCTTATTGGGCCTAACCTATTTCGACTTGGACAGGCCCAAGTCAAACGGACTCTATTAAAACCCTAGATGGCCCACAGCATGACCTGGCTACATTATTATCTCATAATAACAAGATTATAACAAACTACTGGTACAACCTTAGACCCAAATATCATATCAATGGCTGTCCTAGAGTACCAGGCCCGGATATCCATATCATCTCTCCCCTTCTTCAAGAAGCGTTGTCCCCAACGCGTGAGGGTCTGCTAGAAAAAAGGTAGCGTCAGATAAGAACATCACCGAACTTCATCCTCAAGCCTCGCCAGTCTTCCACACCACATCCTCCCTCTCGACTAGCTTGTCTTGACCTTGGCGCCCCTTTGGTCTTCGACGCCATCAACCTGATTGGGACACAGGCATCCTCCAAACACAAACTGAAAGTGCAACATGCATACCACCCAAGACATACGTAACAAATTCCTGCACGCCATAGATCCAAATAAGCCGAATACACCCGAGTATGCACCCTTCTGAACACCAATGTCGTCCTTCTTGAAGAGCAAACTTCCTTCCCTTCCGCGACGAACAAACAGCAACAGCATCGCAACGCTGCAGGTCTGGACGCCGGTAGTGTCGCAGGACTGCACGCCGAATCGGTCGGCCGTGAGCCCGGTCTGACCGTCCCGGACGCCAGCCAAACCGGCCCAGAGCCCGGTCTGAAGAAAAATCATGTCGTCGCGCTCGGTACTTCCTCCGCGCGAGTGAGCCTGTGCCTGGCAAGCCTCGATCTGCACCCTCACGTGCGTAGTCTCCTGCTGCTACTACCTTGCGTGCTGCTTCCAGGAAACTTCCACGTGCAGCTGTTAGTCGCGCTCCACGATCTGGTACTGATCGAGCGGACCAGAAAACGTCAAGCACTCTTAGCTGCAGTGCTCAAGTTATGATTGCGTGCTGTCGACTGAAACTCATAAGGATGACTCCAAGTCCTGGTAGTACTCCACATGAAGCTGCCTTTGAGCGATGCAAAGAGCAACCCAAATAGTAATATCAATTTTGCATGGATCTGCACGGAAGCCAAACCTGAACAACTCGCCTGGCCAAATGCAATTCTGAATAAACAATGGAATATGTATCTTCTCTTTGTTCCTCCTAATGAGTAAGATGAATTGATTCCAATCTGACAGAATCTGAGAACACCACGTGATGCTGCTCCTTCGTGGTTAACTTGGACACAGCTGTTACCGATCAAAACTACTGCCGTGTACACGTACAGCTCTGGCTAGCCTCGAAAGAAAAACGACAGTGGGAACGATCACTCCTTCTCTCGCCTTTACTGCTACTGTAGCGATGCGATCGGCGCTTGGGCCATGGAGTCCTATCTGCAGGTCACGATCATAGCCACGTCTGGGCCACGTGCGGATGCTTCCGTACCTGGATTCTGCAGATCGATCTTGCAAAGAACAACGAAACGATCGAAACAACGAAAACGGCGGCGCGGGAGAGTCATGGCTGCAACAATCTCGACGAGTGCAATCTCCACCAACACGATAATACCCAGCCGCCGGTACGCGTCTTCGTAGAACAAAAACAAGAAACTTGACTCTGCCGTCCACTTCCTCCTCCTTGATCTTCACCAACAGTATGGCGGCGACGTACCCAATGATAGCCACGACAACCGAGCAGAAACAACCGAGCAACAAAGCAATCTGCACCATGATCAACCTAGCAATCTGATACCACATGATGATAACTGGTTGTCCCGATCTTTCACGATGCACCTTGCTGATCCATATGACCGATAGATCTTGAACTCCCTTGACAGATTCAAGGATACTCAAGCACATATGATTACTCTTGACAGACTCAAGAACTCTCACATCTTTATTGGATAACTGGACGAACGTCCGAGACGCTGTCACAACGCAGACCCCATAAGGACGGAGATAACTTGAACTCGAGGTTCTACATTATTCTGAATCAAAACTAGACTACCCTAAACCCTAGCCGTGCTATCTCCTTATATGAGAGGGAGAGGTCGCCGGCCGGCCCCCTTATTGGGCCTAACCTATTTCGACTTGGACAGGCCCAAGTCAAACGGACTCTATTAAAACCCTAGATGGCCCACAACATGACCTGGCTACATTATTATCTCATAATAACAAGATTATAACAAACTACTGGTACAACCTTAGACCCAAATATCATATCAATGGCTGTCCTAGAGTACCAGGCCCGGATATCCATATCAAGCTTCCTCCTTAGAGTGGTTACTCCACTGAACCTTGAAAAACTTGATTTTCCTTCTGCAGGTTACCCTTACTGTCTCCTCCAGAATTCTGAGAGGTTTCTCACGGTAGGTCAAGTCTTGGTTCAAGTTGATCGAGCGGTGGTCAATACTTTTGAACACCTCCGCCTTATCAGGCACTTGGAGGCATCTTCGAAGTTGGGACACATGGAAAACATCGTGAAACTCAGATAGTTCAGGTGGTAGCTCCAGTTGATAGGACTTTGAAGGGTACAACATATCTGGGTGCAAGCTTTCCCTTGACATGGAAACGTTGCATTCCTTTAAGAGGTGTGACGCGGAGGTACGCAAAGTCTCCGCTGTTGAAGGTCACTTCCCGGCGTTTGGGGTTGGCGTAGCTTTCTTGGCGAGATTGGGCAGCCTTCAGGCGGTCTCGGATGAGTAGAACTTGTTCTTCAGCTTCTCGAAGTATGTCTGGTCCAAACACTAGCCTTTCTCCGGTCTCGGACCAGTTGAGAGGGGTGCGACATTTACGCCCATAGAGTACTTCGAAAGGAGCCATCTGGAGGCTGGCCTGATAGCTGTTATTGTACGAGAATTCGGCGAAGGGTAGGCAGTCCTCCCACTTGGTTCCATAAGCTAGAACACAAGCGCAGAGCGTATCTTCCAGAATCTGATTTACGCGTTCTGTCTGTCCACCTGTCTGTGGATGATAGGAAGTTCTGAAAGAGAGCTTTGTTCCCAGGGCTTCATGTAACTTCTTCCAGAACCGAGAGGTGAATTGAGTGCCGCGATCGGATACAATCCTTTTGGGAACCCCGTGGAGGCTAACGATCCGAGAGATATAAAGATCAGCCAAGCGATGCCCGTTGAATGTGGTCTTGACTGGAAGGAAATGAGCAACCTTGGTCAGTCGATCCACGATGACCCAAATGGAGTCATGTCCGCGGTTTGACCTCGGAAGTCTAGTGATAAAGTCCATTCCCACTTCATCCCATTTCCATACGGGAACTTGCAAAGGTTGGAGTAGTCTAGCAGGGCATTGGTGTTCGGCTTTGACTCGCTGACAAACGTCGCACCTAGCAATGAAAGAGGCAACATCATGTTTCATTCCGTGCCACCAGAAAATCTCCTTGAGATCATGGTACATATTCGTTCCGCCAGGGTGAATGGAGTAAGGAGTGTTATGAGCTTCCTCCATAATCAGGTGCTTCGAGTAAGGAATTGTTGGTACACAGAGACGTCCATTGTACCATAAGACTCCTTCATCATCAATGGAAAATCCAGCCACTTCCTCTTTGCCCATACGGCGTTTGATACCTTCGATGCTCTCATGACCCTTCTGGGACTCTTTGATTTGATACTTTAGGGTGGGCTTAAGTTCCAAAGCGGCTAAAAATCCATGGCTAACAAGCTCCAATCCGAACTCCTCAAATTCGTCGTATAGCAAAGGTTGTTCCACCTTTAAGCGGGCATTCAACGAACAAGGTTCTCGACTGAGGGCGTCTGCAACCACATTTGCTTTTCCAAGGTGGTAATGGATGCTAAGGTCATAGTATTTTATCAACTCTATCCATCTTCTCTGTCGCATATTCAGCTCCTTCTGCGAAAAGATATACTTGAGGCTCTTGTGATCGGTGTAGATATCACACCGGTTTCCGATGAGATAGTGGCGCCAAGTTTTGAGAGCATGAACTACAGCAGCTAACTCCAGGTCAAGTGTGGGATAATTTTCTTCGTGTGGCTTCAGTTGACGGGAGAGGTAGGCGATAACCTTCCCTTCTTGCATCAGAACACTACCCAGGCCAAGCTTAGATGCGTCGCAGTAGATTACAAAGTCTTTGGTGATATCCGACATGGTTAAGATGGGGGCGGACACAAGTCGCTTCTTGAGTTCTTGGAAACTTTCCTCACACTTGTCAGTCCATACAAACTTTCTTCCTTTCTTGAGGAGTTGGGTCATGGGTTTGGCGATACATGAAAATCCATCTACAAACTTGCGTTAGTATCCAGCTAATCCGAGGAAGGACCTTACTTCGGTTGGGTTGGTTGGTGGCTTTCGGTCCATGATTGATTTGATGAGAGAGGGATCAACAGAGACTCCTCCGGCGGACAATACATGACCAAGAAATCCGACTTCCTTGAGCCAAAACTGGCACTTGCCGAACTTCGCATAGAGTTGATGTTCTCTCACTGTGCCCAAAACAAGGCGTAGGTGTTCCTCATGTTCTTCTTCCGACTTGGAGTATACTAGGATGTCATCAATGAATACCACGACAAACTTGTCGAGGTAATCCATGACGATCTTGTTCATGAGGTTCATGAAGTATGCGGGAGCATTGGTTAGTCCGAAGGACATCACGGTGTACTCGAACAATCCCTACCGGGTGGTGAAGGCTGTCTTGGGGATATCTGATTCTCGCACTTTCAGCTGATGATAAACCGTACGGATATATCAATCTTGGAGAAGACACGGGCTCCGTTCATTTGATCGAACAAATCCTCAATCTTGGGAAGGGGATGCTTGTTCTTGATGGTCACGTCATTGAGCTTCCGGTAATCCACACAAAGGCAAATGGTACCTTCTCGTTTGTCCACAAATATGACAGGTGATCCCCATGGTGAGGCAGTAGGTCGAATCAGACCTTTACTCAACATATCATCCAACTGTCTTTTTAGCTCTATCAGCTCTTGAGGGTTCATGGGATAAGGCTCTGTGCTATAGGTGCTATTCCAGGAATTAAGTCAATGATGAACTCGATATCCCTATCAGGGGGCATACCGGGCAACTCTTCTGGGAAAACATCCGGATACTCACAAACGATAGGGACAAGATCGATAGTTGGTCCGGAGATACTTTTTTTACAGAAGGCTCGAGATGAGGGTATGGTGGTAGTGTATTTTACTTGGATTCCTTCGTCATTGGTTAAGGTAATGGATTTTCGGGCATAATCGATGGGTCCTTGGTACTTGGTCATCCAATCCATTCCAATAATTACTTCTAACCCTTGGGCTCCTAAGAAAATGAGTTCAGCTTGGAAAGGAACGCCTAGGATTTCTACCGGAACTTGTTTGCAGGGTAAGCGAGTTTTAGCGGTGGATCCAGGTATTTGAACTAGAATGAGTCTTTCCATGAGGGTGGGTGTCATTTTACTGTTCTTAACAAAGGGTTCGGTAACAAAGGAATGTGATGCGCCGGAATCAAAAAGGACTCATGCGGGAGTGGAGTGGACTAGGAACATACCCATCACGATGTGAGGAGATTCTTCAGCTTCTTCAGCATTAACATGGTTCAGGTGTCCTCTTGCAACATTTTCCTGCTTCTTGGGTGGGGGCTTCCTCCCGGTTGCAGCACGAGCTTGGCCTTGGTTAGGTCTTGGCGCATTGGGGCGCTGAGCAGGAGTCATCTTAGAGGGGCATTCACGGGAGAAGTGTCCAGGCTGTCCACAAGCGAAACAACCATCTCCCGGAGTGCGGTTGTTGGGGTTGCTGCGGGGGTTGTTGTTGAAGTTCCCTCCTCCGGTACGTGGCTACACGACTTGGCGAGTGGGGTTGTTGTTGGAGGGACGATAGACAGGGGCTGGCGCTCGCTGAGGTTGAGGCACCGGCCTTGGTGGGGGCTGACCGCGGAATCTGGCGTTGCTGGGTCCACTCTGCTGCTGCTGCTGCATCTTGCGCTTGCGGGTCTCATAGGCTGCCTTGCGCTTGGACTCCACCATGATGGCGGCATCCACTAGTGCTTCAAGATCATGGTAAGGGACAGCTACAAGAATACTCTGGATTTCTTCATGAAGACCATTAAGGAAACGGTCCCTCTTCTTCTCATCAGTGTCAGAGTCTTGGGGTGCATACCTAGCCAGGGTATTGAACTTGTCGAGGTAGTCGACCACAATCCCATTGTTCTGCTTGAGGTTGAAGAACTCATCCCTCTTAATCTTGATTAAACCCGACAGAATGTGCGCCTTGCGGAACTTGGTGATAAACTCCTCCCAAGTGATCACATGGTCAGCAGCTTTCATTGCCTTGACGTTCTCCCACAGGGCTCTTGCAGGTCCAGCGAGAAAGTAAGTTGCGAGAACCACCTTCTCATTCTCTCCTACATCCGCAACTTCCAAATTATTCTCGATAGTACGGAGCCAATCGTCCACATCAAGTGGGGCGGTGCACTTGGTGAATATTGGTGGGTTGGTATTCTGGAAGTCCTTCAGCCTAGACCTTGGGGCTTCTTCACTATCTCCTCCTCCGTTGTTGTTTCCTGCGGCGAGCTGCGCAATATGCTGCAGTGCCGCGATATTGGCTTGGCTTTCAGCGCGAGTGGCTTGGCGGTCTTCCATAAGGAGGCGCAGGATTTGAGCCACATTGGTCTCAGGTGGGGGTGGAGGGTCTTGTTGGCTTCCCGAGCCACCTCGGCGGGTATCAACCATCTGATTTGACAAAGGCAAAAGATAAGGGGAAAATCTCCACTAGTCTAGTCTCTTGTAAGGGGGAGGGTTAAATGTGATGCATAAAAACTTTGTGGAAAGAAAACCAAAGCAAGAGATAAAACATCAAGACAAAGCCAAACACATCCATAGCATAGTCATCACCAAAAGATCATCATCCAACAAGGTAAGGTCACACTAGGACCAACATCGTTCTAAGAGATTACATCGGGGACATCATAACATAACAATACTAACGAAGGTGCATCAACTAGTCATCATCAAGAACGATGGTGTCGTCCTTGAAGGGAGGCTCCTCCGGATCTTCCTCCTCCTCGGCAGTCTCCTCAGGTGTAGGGGGTGCTGGCTCCTCAGGTTTGTCGTTGATGAAGGCGACATCATCTTCATTCTCCTCCTCATTCCGATCGTACCAGCTGTATCCTTCCTCGTCCATGTAGTCATCATAATCTCTGAGAAGGGCTGCATTCTCCTTGCGGAGGTCTTCGCCTTCGTCCTCCAGCTCCTCTATCTTAGTTTCAGCCTCTCGGAGAGCGGTTTTGACGCGCGCCACCTTCACCTTCAGCATATACTTCGACTATCTTGCCCGGAGCTTCAGTCTCCGCTGGCGACGAGCCTTAATCTTCACAAGCTCAACCTCCTTCTTGGCCTCCTCCAACTCAAACTTCAGCAGCTCGTTCTCCATCATGTTGATGTCGAGGCTGTTCTGAGTCCTGGCGAGGACAAACTCCATCTGGGCAGCGTGGCGTCCGAGGGGGCATACGTAAGGCACCACAGTGGGGATGCCCTCCTCGTCGCGCCACCCAAGGTGAGCGTGGGGAAGTCTCTTCTCCTCGAGCTCCAAGCGATGGTGGAACACGAGGCGAGCTAGGGCCGCCTGGAGCACTCGGACCAGACCTTCCTCCCAAGTATGGTCGAAAAGCTGGATCTCGATCTCCTCAAGCTCTCGGACGTGGGAGCCCCGGATAGTGCAGACTATCATCCAGGACAGCTCCACGTCCTTGAAATCCTCCATCTGTCTGCCCTTCACCTCGGGGCGCAAGCGACCAACGGTGTGGTAAACGTCCATCAGGGTGGTCTCAAAGAGGTACAGAGGCTGCGACTCTCCCACCTGACGGCTGTGGGTGTACATGACTTCCTCCATCTACACAAATTTTTAAGGTTGTAATTAGTAATATGACCAATGTGTGCAAAATTTTAAGTACATAAAATAAAACATTAAGAGTTAATGCAAGTAACTTAATCTAGGTAAAACTTTTAGGAGAGACAAAGCAGTATTTCAGCATATAGTCATCTCGTTTTTAATATCAAAAATAGTTTTTGTCCTAATTTTGATGTCCATGCTAACTAAGGCTTTCCTACAGTCAGGATGGCTCTAATACCGGATCTGTGGCACCCCGAACTAAATGTCTGAAATACCCGTTATGCATTCACTCATGATCCCATGATCAGTGTAACATGAGCACATAACCGAACTTGATAAACAGAGTTACATCATCCATTACAAAGTACCGAATAATAAATAGTCTTACAAACGGTCACATGACCAAGTCTTACATAAGTTGCCACTTTGGGCTGAATTCAACCCACACTTGTAGCGGATACAACGAAGCGTTGTCGGGCCCAAGTCATGCCTTAAAACCTACATGCAGCTGACCGGGAATTTGTCCTAAGTCGCATAGTCGTCCTGATAACCTCCATCATCTTCAAAATCCTACTCATAGTCTGGCCAAGTAAATAGCCAGGGACAAAGCCGTGAGTACATTGGAATTGTACTCGCAAGACCATTAATCAAGTTCTAACAAATCTTAACTAAAAGAGTTACGGGGGAAAATAAGTCAAGTCTCTCTTGTGGATAAGCAAAGGGAAGAGAAGAAGTTCTTTGGTGTAGAAAGCATCCTGACTCCATGGTCGAAGGGGACACTAAGGAATTTATCTAAGACATCTCTATAGAATAAGAAATATCTCAAAGAGGAACTACAACATAAAACACTAGGAAGGGCAAACCCATTTTGTTTCCTTTCCGACCATCTCCCTATGGTCAACACAACTTTCCAGTACCATCCCGGTACTCCAAAACAAAGTTCTTCCCTTTCTTTGCTCAAAAGACTTTCGTAAAACCAAAACACATCAGGCTAAGCAACAGCCATTCCAACCGTCCATGACCGCGGACATGGCTATTCGAATAGATTTCACTCTGCAGAGTTTGCGCACTTTCCCCACAAAATCTGATAAATCCGCCGGGATCATCCTCGGTTCGTCATACGAAAGGATGCGAGTCTCGGATAATCAGTCGAAGTCTTTCGCCCATTCAACTTAGCAAGAGGTCCTACCCTATGGAGTATGTACCTCCCGGCACCGTGGCAGCTCACCTCCTCTTGAGCGTGGCTCCACCGCCAAGCAAGGAGGCACGTAGTGTCTTCCGGACGAGTAGCCCGAAGGCATCCTGTTATACGATTGTCTCCAACTACGACAACCCGGACTCGGGGGTAACCGTACCCTTGTATAGTTATGCGGTGCCTCATGCTAAGAAGAACAAACGTCAAACTAAGCCTCGTGCCCATGTTGGAGTAGTGTGGTTGCGCTAGTTAATTGTCATGGGTGAGTACTTAGGCGCCAAAGTTTTCATAAACACAACCACCTCCTTATCCTTATCATCTTTATCAAATCCTTTCTTTTCATAAATTCACACTTGGGTAAGGTTAATTCTACCCAAGGTTTTATCAAAAACTTTTACAACAAGGTAAAACCTTGAGGGTTTCCCAACCTAAAGTTTATGTGTAAACTTAAGATATCCCATAGCATGACGATAGCCATCATACCACTGAGGGGTGTCAAAGTGGGCATACACACTTGAATTAAGCATGTATGGGGATAAATCAAAGTGAAACCAAGTCATGACGTTAACCAACATTTTAGCTATGAGAGGGAGTGTCAACTTGGTGGAGAATGGAATTCACATGCTTAGGGTAAGCATGTAAAATGTCAAAAGAAAATCTTACATACTTGGGGACAAGTATGTGAGAGGGATGAACTAAATAAAACTCAAGGTACACAAAGAACAAGATGCCAAGAGAAGTAGAGCTCACAACTAGAATATAGTAACAAGGGATCAAAGTAAATGGCTTGCCTTGGCTGGCTAGTCCCTGGTCTTCTTCAACACCTTCTCGAAAATCTTCTCCTTCGGCTTCTCCCACGTTCGTATCTAACGTCGCGAAACAAATAAACAACACATACAATCACTCACATAGTTCAAGAATCAAGACTTTTGAAAGGACAAGATAAAAACATGCAGGGTATATGTTTTAGCAAAGTGAACCATGAGTTGGCCAAGTTTTTAAGAAAAGAATTGGTTGAGAAACAATTAAAAACAAGTTTAAAAAGGCTAACATTTCATGTGACACACCAACTTTGAAAACGAACACAAATTAGTTCTAACACGGCCTAATAGTATTTTTCCTAGATGAGCAACAACAATATAAGAACAACACAATTGGAATCAAACAAAAATATTAAATCTATGATTTTACAAATTAGGTGGAGTGTGAATAATACAAACAAAATGTTTATTCTACCAAAATTCGCAGAAAAATCCTAAAATTATGAGGTCAGGGGCATGAGGAAGATCTTGAAAATATCATTTCAACGCAACTGGTTTCACTCCATTTGGACTTATAGATCTCGAGTTATTCACGATTTAGTGCACAGGTTTTAAATTCAAAAAATGAAATGTTTAAACGAAAATTTAACACAGAGTGGGCGGGAAACTGCTGGGCCGCGTTGTGAGAGAAAATGTGCTGGCCCAGGGGGATTTGCCACGCGGGCAGAGAAGAAAAAGGAAGAAATAAAATGAAAAGAGAGAGGGCCCGAGGTGGGCCAGGCCTTGCATGGCCACGCTGGCTGTATGGGCCATGCAGCCGATCGATGGTGATCGGATGGCCCCGGGCCATCGTCTCCGTTTCTCCTCGCAGATGGGCGAGCGGACGGCCGGACGCGGAAGAGAAGAGAGGGGAAGGGCAGCTGGACTCACGGGCGGGCGGCGGATCGTCGACGGCGACAGCAGGGCGGAGTGGGGGCTTCGCGGGTTCGTCCTGGGGCGGCTCGACGGCGTCTCCCTCGGCTCCGGCGGCTTCTGCTTCTTCACGGCTTCCGGCAGCAGGGCTTGTGGCGGTGGGCTCTGGTCGTCCTGGCACGGCGAGGGAGGGGTTAGGATGGTGTAGAGGAAGGCAGGGCGGTGCTGGGTGGAAGGAGAGAGGGAGGCAGCATGCCGATGGCTCGCAACACCTTCTTCTTCTCCGGCGGGCGTTCGTGGCAGGGGAGGGACGGTGGGAAGTGGTGGCCAGAGGAGTGCCTCGACGCACTCTGGGTGGTCTCTGGGTGGAGTAGAGGAAGTGGTGTGAGGGGTGGAGTGGTGTGGGAGGGTCCTTTTATAGGCAGAGGGAGGGCTTCCGGCGGGGCTAGGCGGTGGCGTCGGCCAACCACGGCGCAAGGGCTGGCGTCATCCTGTGGGGCCGTGATGACGTACGCGGGATGGCGTCAGCAGGGAGGGAGTCGAGGGGGCGCGCAGGTTCTCGAGGCGTCATGGAGACGATCGAGGCGTCGGCCTCCCACGTGATGGCGTTCTCTTTGGCGAGGTAGGGTTTTTGGTGGGGGTGGGGCAAAGGAGATGGCCTTGGGCCAGAGGGAGAGGGAGAGAGGGGTCCAAGATGGCCCAAGAGAGGGAGGTGCGGGCCAGATGGTTGGCAAAGGGGAGGGGCGGTGTTAGGGCATCATGGCCCGGCCATGTTTGAGAGGGGGAAAAAGAGAAAGAAAGAAAAAAGGGGTAGGGAGAGGGGGTGGTGTACCCCTAGGGTTTTGGCAATACTCCGGTATGGCAGGAGAAGGGTAAAAGAAATGAGAGAGGTCACATGTCTCTAGCCATAAGAGAGGAAAAAGGGCAAAGAGAGAATGGGAAGGAGAGGGGGAAGTATTCCTCCTTCCTAGGGTTGGTTCCAAAAGAGAGAGAGAAAATAGAGCAAGGGTGAGTGAGAGGAAAGGTGGTGGCATGCATGTGCACCCATATCTTCCAAGGTTTTGATCAAGAGAGCAATTTTCTAAAAGTGGAGAAAAACAAAGAGGTTGGAGGTGAGGGTGATGATGGTGTCGCACAAGTGGTGTCATACATAGAGGGGTGACCTCTTTTATTTGAATTTTTTTGGTCCTTAGGGTTTTAAAGTGAAAAGCTATCATTGTACACAACACCTTACTACTATCAAAGGCCTAATTCTATTCTATGCACTCACAAAGTAGAAAGATTAAAAAAAAATTGTTGGCCTCAAATTTTCAAACTAGAAAATATGCAGGGTTTTGAAAAGTGGGATGTGACACCAATCTTGAAGATGATACGTTGGAATACCAAGAGAAAATCCTATGTGTGCATGATGCAAGCCCATCACTTGTTGACAAGGTATTAACTTGTCAATGCCTACGGATTGTAGACTAGGGTTTAGTCGGAAGTAGAGGTCAAGTAGATCTCGAAGGTTCAGCCGGAAAAGTACTCGACTACTAGAAAATTAGGGTTGTGTTGACAATGAAATCGATCCTCTTTCTATCCCTCGACTCCCCCTTACATAGGAGGCGGAGCCGAGGGTTTCGTGGTGTACAAGTTTACAAAGTCCGGGAGACTCTTTGAGTTCGTCCTGTAATAGTTACATGTCGAATATTCCTAATACAACTATCTTTCCAAACTATCTCTTAACTGGGCTTCCGGGCTTCATAAACTTCGGGTCGTGGGCCTTCAGTAAACCCCGGGTACCATCTTCGGCAGGCCCATTGGGGATGCCTATGTCAGTAGCCCCCCGAGATTTTGCTTGAATCGAAGAATCGGGGAAGATCTCCATCTTAAAATTATCATATGATTTCTTCGAGTCAGTAGATAACTTTTATACACCGATCATATATTGTACAGGGATAACAGTAATTGGGGCTGGTTCATCTGACGGATCAGGTACCAGTTAACTGCTCTTGTGGCAATCCCGCAAAAACCTACTTCAAGATCACGTCCCTGGACATGACCTCGGGATACTGGCGTAATTCGACATGTGCCGCTTAAGGTCTTACCAGATGCCGAGTTCCAGTTATGTTATATCGGGTACCTAACGCGTCCGTTAGGATTTTTCTTCGCATCTGTTGATACGGAAACAAGTAGCAACTCGCATTCAGAGGCGGTGCCACGCCGCACAGGACGGATCCCGGGGTCTTACCTTCGCAACGTTCTGCGGCATTCAAAGATTTAAATCGCGACTGAGGCGCTCTGAGAATATATTGTCGAGTGCCTTTTTCGGCTGCTGGAATAGCACATTTATCTGAGTCAACGGATGACTTATATTGTTTATCTTGCCCTCCCGATGGTAGTATATGAAGAGTTATATGATAACTCGAAATATGCTCCTCGTAAAGTGACCCATTTCATCGGGTACGCGACCAGCGTTCCCGATGGGAGTAGCCCCCGAGGCTACAGCCAAGTGCTTGTACTTGGTTATAGGCTCACCTCTTTAGTAAATCTCTCGCTATAGTTTTAATCTTTCTCAGTAAAGCCATCTTTATCGGGTGCGCGACCAGCGCTCCCGATGGGAGTAGCCCCCGAGGCTACAGTCGAGTATTCATACTTGGATGTAGGCTCAATTATCTTGTCTCTTTGGAATCACCTCTTTATCAAACTCTTTATAAAAGTAGCCCCCGAGCATTTGGGAAAAAACTTGTATTTGATCAAAGGCTCTCGAAGTTACTTATGATGCTCCTCTGCCGCCAATCTTTAAAACATAGTAATCGAAATTTCTCCTTAAAGTGACCTAAGTGCTAACGATGGCCACGATTGCTGTATCGGGAAAACGCGAGTCCTGTCCTGCCACTGACCTGTGGGGCCGAAAGTCTGCGGTTTTTGACACGTTATGCAAGTGGGGGACACACGTCCTCCGCTTTTTCTGGCACGCGCGTTGTAGCGCCTGTCTAGTTCCCTCAAAGTAAAAATACGCTTTTACCCCTGGAACCACGTGTAGAGCATCAAATCCATTCTCACACCATCCAAAGGCGCGGCGTTTCGCTTGGCTTGCTATAAATAATCGTCTTCTTCCTCCTGCTATCCCCTTCGCTACGCCGCTATCGTAACCTCTCTGTCAAAAATCTCCACTACAACCAAAAGCTCCTGCTCTCATCCACATCCTTACTCTCTGCCACGCCATTGTTGATGCCACCGCGGGCGAGACTCACAAGACACAACACTCCCGAAGAAAGCATGGCGGCGCAAGATCTGGGGGCTTACGAGTGGGAGAGATCCAATATCTCAAATCAGGACGCCAACCTGATGAAGAAACTCGGCCTGATGAAGAAGGAGGCACTGATCTTCCCCAGCGAGGAGAGCTTTCCATAGCCTCCCATTGGATATCGGGTTAGCTTCGTTGACCACCTCATCCGCGGTCTCTCCGCTCCTATCCATGATTTTCTTCGTGGATTGCTCTTTGTGTACGGGTTGCAGCTGCACCAGCTGACTCCCAATTCCATTCTCCATATTTCTATCTTTGTTACCCTTTGCGAATGCTTTCTCGGGACCCAGCCGAATTGGGCCCTGTGGAAACGCATTTTCTACCTTCGCCGCAACGGCTCCCACAACATTGCCTATGACATAGGTGGTGTTGTTATCTGTGTCCGCCCTGACGTCGAGTATTTCGACGTCAAATTTCCTGACTCCGTCCAAGGGTGGCGCAGAAGATGGCTATACGTCCACGAGGAGTGCTCCGACTCGCTAGAATACAACATTGCCCCCTTTGACGGTAGCGCAAAAATCCTTCGTCGCCGATCCTGGGACGCAGAGGCTACCGAAGAAGAGAAAACAACGATAGAAGCACTGATGAAGCGTATCCATGAGCTGCAAAATACCCGAGGCGAAGAATTGTCGGGTATCCAAATCACCGCCTATTTCCTTAGGATTAGGTCGTAGCCTCTACAGGCTCGCAAAAACCCTATGTGGCTGTATGCCGGCGAGAAAGATGTTGACCGCCTATCCAAAGACCTCTCTGTGAAGGATTTGGAGAAGCTTGTTCGGCGTGTTTCGTCGTTGAGCAAAAAGGACTCCGTGCCAACCTCCTGCCGCGTGGAACCATACAGTGGTACCCATGCTCTTCCCCAAGTAAGTAACCTACCTCTCGAGTTTTTTGATTCCTATATTGCTTACCCTGCTTTCTCGATTTGGATTCAAATGTCGAATGTTATCTTGTTATTTTGCTGCTGACTTCCATCCTCAACTGTCTTGTTATTGTTTTTCCTTTTTCAGAACCACCAAGTCACTTCTTCTTTGCATCCCTTACCTGAGGGTGGGGAGGTCGATGATCGAACCATCGTTGACGATCATGCACAGGGTACTTCTCGCCCTGAGAGTGAAATCGCTGGATCTCACAAATCCGCGGGTTCCTCTGAAAGAGAGACTGAATCGGAGGCTTCCGAGTCAGCACATTCTCTCCCTACCGCTGTTTCCCCATGAAACAAGAGGAAAAGGGGTGATATCGAAGACTCCGGTGCCTCCAAAGCCGGCGAATCACCTGCCGAAGAACCTGCTCCCGAGGAGGAAGAGGAAAACTTCAATCCTTACGAGGAGGCCCACATTAGCTCGTAAGCTATCCTGCCTCCTTTTTCTTGTTTGCATATTACTTGTGCACTTTCTCATACTATCTTTTGTCAACAGTGACGAAGAAGAAGAAGAGCCTACTACCAATGTGACTGCTGCCACGAGCACATCGCAAACTTTGGTTCTTTCGGACACTCATCGCACAGCGGAGGAAACTTCTCCTCCTCAACAAAATTTGGAAATGTCGACTCCTGCCACCAGCCCCCGAGCCCCTTCACCGAAGAGAGCGAGGGTTGAACTTGGCAAAGATACGAGCCTCGTGGCTGGGAGCTCGACGACTCCTTCTTTGGATGACGTAAGTATCTTTGCAACTATTTGTCATCTGTCGAGTTTTTCTCCGTTTTTGTTTCTGTTTTTAAACTTCTCTTTTTTGTTCTCCGACAGCCTCTTATGAAGCAGTTCATCAACCTTGGTACTCAATTTATTGGGTACCGAGATACTGTCAAAAATTTGAAAGGTTGGTCTTTCTATTATCTTTATTTTTCACGCAATGATCTATCTTGCTGTAACACTTCTACCAAGTTCCCTTTGCCAGAGGCTCTCTCCAAAGCTAACAAGCGAGCCGATGACCTCGCCAGCAAGCTTGAGAAGAGTGAAAAAGCCCGCGAGAAGGCCGAGCAAGATGCTGCCTCTGTTGGAGATCTTCGGAAGGGACTCCATCAAGCTGAAACTGCCTTAAGCGAGAATATATCTCAACAAACTGCGCGCGAAGAAGATGTCATTGGCCGCCTGGAGTCGCAGAATCGGCGCTTTGTCAGTAAGTTAACTAATCCCTTTCTTAAAATTCCTTCAAAGATTAGCTCTTCCTTTATTTGCTGATCACCCGAAATTCGTTTCTGCAGGAAAGATGGTTCAAGACTTTGAACTCGCAAGGCCTGAAGGGGACCGTCTTCTCGACGCCCTTTCTCTCCTTGAGATTCATGGGGACCTGGCACGCTGCAGTATTGCGGATGCACGAGCTGCATTCACGCGCATGTTTCCTTATTTCTGATGAGGACATCCCTACCTCACTACTACCTCCGTCATTACAAGAAGATGATCCTGCTGTGAAGCTCAAGTCCAATGAAGTCAGGATTGGACCAATGACACAAGCTCGTGCGAAGCTACTTAAACATCAGGTGAACTTGTTCCTAAACGATACCTTGATTGATGAGATTTTTATACTGCCTAAGTCCTGTTACTTATGTATTATCAGGTATGAAGAGGAGACAAGCATCGCATGAGGAGGAGAGGAGCAGCTGGACGTGAAGGACGTGAAGCTGGACATGGAGCTGGACATGAAGATATCTCATGGACGCGCGAGGGAGGAGCGGGAGGCATGCGCGATAGGAGGAGATGATCGAGCCGGCGCCAGGACCGGTCAAACCGGCCGCACCGCCGGGCCACCCTATCCTAGGGCCGGTCCGACCGGGTTCCACGCCGGATCGATCCGGTCTAGACCGGATTTCTGACCTGTGCCAACCGGGCGATGTCCAGTAAGCCCGAAACGTTGCCCGGTCACCACCCGGCGCCAGATCCGGTTGCCAACCGGACCGGCCGGTCCCAGACCCGGTCGACCGGCCCCCAGGCCGGCCGTGTCCGAGTCTGTCTCGACCAGATCTATTCTGGGTCGGTTATTCTTGTATCTTTTCGACCAGAAGTCGTCCCGGACGCCTATATAAGTGCCCAGGACGCCCACCTAGCTTCTTTAGACCACGTTTAAGATAAACCCTAGTTCTTAGTTGTTTTCTATGCAAAACTATTGAATACTACTCTCCAATTTGTTGCGATCTGAAGTTTTATGCTACTGAAAGTTTGTGTGATCTGCTGTTCCATTGGGGATTAGAAGATTGCAATCTACCGCTTCGTGGTCGGCGGCCACGTGCGCAAGTGTGTGGCGTTGTGAATATCTTGCAGGGTTGAGAGCTGTTGCATTGGCGACAGGAATCAATCGAGAGACTTCGTCGGCGTCATACAAGTTATCCTCCTCATCATCATCGATTCCATCCGCTGCTGCCATCGTGTGTTCATCACCACCCGTCGCTATCGAGAATATCGGGCAACCCCTTATCATCTTGGTATCAGATTTCCAGCTTTCCTCGGTAAGCCATCCACA
>NC_061514.1:79405858-79618678 GCF_022539505.1 Lolium rigidum | reverse complement strand
AGACTCCATACCGTCTTCCTTGTTGTTCAAAACTCAATACTAGATGTTATCTAGACTCTAGAGAAACCAAATATGCAAACCAAATTAACAAGCTCTAAGTATTTCTTCATTAATGGGTGCAAAGTATATGATGCAAGAGCTTAAACATGAGCACAACAATTGCCAAGTATCAAATTATCCAAGACATTATAGCAATTTACTACATGTAGCATTTTCCAATTCCAACCATATAACAATTTAACGAAGATGAAACTTCGCCATGAATACTATGAGTAGAGCCTAAGGACATATTTGTCCATATGCTACAGCGGAGCGTGTCCCTCTCCCATATAGTGAATGCTAGGATCCATTTTATTCAAACAAAACAAAAAACAAAAACAAACCGACGCTCCAAGTAAAGTACATAAGATGTGACGGAATAAAAATATAGTTTCGGGGAGGAACTCGATAATGTTGTCGATGAAGAAGGGGATGCGTTGGGCATCCCCAAGCTTAGATGCTTGAGTCTTCTTAGAATATGCAGGGGTGAACCACCGGGGCATCCCCAAGCTTAGAGCTTTCACTCTCCTTAATCATATTGCATCATACTCCTCTCTTGATCCTTGAAAACTTCCTCCACACCAAACTCGAAACAACTCATTAGAGGGTTAGTGCATAATAAAAATTCACATGTTCAGAGGTGACACAATCATTCTTAACACTTCCGAACATTGCATAAAGCTACTTGGACATTAGTGGATCAAAGAAATTCATCCAACATAGCAAAAGAGGCAATGCGAAATAAAAGACAGAATCTGTCAAAACAGAACAGTCCGTAAAGATGGATTTTATTAGGCCACCAGACTTGCTCAAACGAAAATGCTCAAATTGAATGAAAGTTGCGTACATATCTGAGGATCATGCTCGTAAATTGGCTTAATTTTCTGAGCTACCTACATGGAGATAGACCCAGATTCGTGACAGCAAAGAAATGCTGGAACTGCGCGGTAATCCAAATCTAGTACTTACTTTACTATCAAAGACTTTACTTGGCACAACAAAACTCAAAACTAAGATAAGGAGAGGTTGCTACAGTAGTAAACAACTTCCAAGACACAAATATAAAACAAAAATACTGGAGTAAAAACATGGGTTGTCTCCCATAAGCGCTTTTCTTTAACGCCTTTCAGCTAGGCGCAGAAAGTGTATCTCAAGTGTTATCGAAGGGTGGTGCACCTACAGCGGAGTTTGGAGTTTTCTCAACCATGCATAGTATATTGGATACATAAGTTTCAGCGTCTCCCTTTTCATTAGTCTTGGGCTTGCTACTCTCATCGAACAAATTTTCGGGAACAAGCCAAGCATAGTTATTTTCTAGTGCATCATTCATAGCTAGGAGTTTGCATGGTATTGGTGCTTTGATCTCCCCACCATCATCAATATTATTAGTGTATCTTATTCTATCCATGTCCATCTTTTCAAGGAGACTAACAAAATTAGTATGAGAACCAAGCATATTAAATTTAGCAAAGACCTTTCTAGCTTCTCTTGCTAGACCACCAAATTCTCTAAGAAGGGTTTCTAAAACAAAATCTTTCTTTTCCCCTTCTTCCATATCACCAAGTGTAAGAAACATGTGTTGGATTATAGGATTAAGATTAACAAATTTATTTTCCAACAGGCGAACTAAAGCAGCAGCAGCAATTTCATAAGTAGGAGCAAGTTCTACCAAGTGTCTATCTTCAAAATCTTCAACGGTACTGACATGACTGAAGAATTCTTCTATATTATTTCTCCCAATGATAGACCCGCGTCCTACCGGTATGTTTTTTGTGGTAAAATTAAAAGGAAACATGATGATTCAAGTAAAGTAAATGTAAGTAAACTAAAAAAATTTGTGTTTTTGATATGGCAAACAAGACAGTAAATAAAGTAAAGGTAGCAACTAATTTTTTTGTGTTTTGATATAATGCAGCAAACAAAGTAGTAAATAAAATAAAGCAAGACAAAAACAAAGTAAAGAGATTGAGAAGTGGAGACTCCCCTTGCGGCGTGTCTTGATCTCCCGGCAACGGCGCCGGAAAAAGAGCTTGATGGCGTGTATTTCACACGTTCGTTGGGCAACCCCAAGAGGAAGGTATGATGCGCACGGCAGCAAGTTTTCCCTCGAAAGAAACCAAGGTTTATCGAACCGGGAGGAGCCAAGAAGCACGTTGAAGGTTGATGGCGGCGGGATGTAGTGCGGCGCAACACCGGGGATTCCGGCGCCAACGTGGAACCTGCACAACACAACCAAAGTACTTTGCCCCAACGAAACGGTGAGGTTGTCAATCTCACCAGGCTTGCTGTAACAAAGGATTAACCGTATTGTGTGGAAGATGATTGTTTGCGAGAGAAAATAGTAAAACAAGTATTGCGACGAGATTTGTATTTCGGTATTAAAAGAATGGACCGGGGTCCACGAGTTCACTAGAGGTGTCTCTCCCATAAGATAAAAGCATGTTGGGTGAACAAATTACGGTCGGGCAATTGACAAATAGAGAGGGCATAACAATGCACATACATGACATGATAAGTATAGTGAGATTTAATTGGGTATTACGACAAAGTACATAGACCGCCATCCAATTGCATCTATGCCTAAAAGTCCACCTTCGGGTTATCATCCGAACCCCCTCCGGTATTAAGTTGCTAACAACGAGACAATTGCATTAAGTATGGTGCATAATGTAATCAACAACTACATCCTCGGACATAGCGCCAATGTTTTATCCCTAGTGGCAACAGCACAACACAACCTTAGAACTTTCTGTCATCGTCCCGAGTGTCAATGCGAGGCATGAACCCACTATCGAGCATAAATACTCCCTCTTGGAGTTAAAAGCAAAAACTTGGCCGAGCCTCTACTAGTAACGGAGAGCATGCAAGATCATAAACAACACATATGTAATAACTTGATAATTAACATGACATGGTATTCTCTATCCATCGGATCCCGACAAACACAACATATAGAATTACGGATAGATGATCTTGATCATGTTAGGCAGCTCACAAGATCCAACAATGAAGCACAATGAGGAGAAGACAACCATCTAGCTACTGCTATGGACCCATAGTCCGAGGGGTGAACTACTCACTCATCACTCCGGAGGCGACCATGGCGGTGTAGAGTCCTCCGGGAGATGAATCCCCTCTCCGGCGGGGTGCCGGAGGAGATCTCCAGAATCCCCGAGATGGGATCGGCGGCGGCGTCTCGGTAAGGTTTCTCGTACCGTGGCTTTTTCGTCTCAGGGGTTTCGCGACGGAGGCTTTAAGTAGGCGGAAGGGCCGAGTCGGGGGCCTGACGAGGGGCCCACACCACAGGGCGGCGCGGGCCCCCCCTTGGCCGCGCCGCCATGTGGTGTCGCCACCTCGTGGCCCCACTTCGTATGTTCTTCGGTCTTCTGGAAGCTCCGTGGAAAAATAGGCCCCTGGGTCTTCGTTTCGTCCAATTCGAGAATATTTCGTTACTAGGATTTCGAAACCAAAAACAGCGAGAAAACAAGAAGCGGCACTTCGGCATCTTGTTAATAGGTTAGTTCCAGAAAATGCACGAATATGACATAAAGTATGCATAAAACATGTAGGTATCATCAATAATATGGCATAGAACATAAGAAATTATCGATACGTCGGAGACGTATCAATAAACATGTTGAAGTTGAAAGCAACTGCTGAAACTTATATCTTCCTTTGTGTTGCTTCAAAACCTTATACTAAGAATTTACTGCTTTATGAGTTAACTCCTATGCAAGACTTATTGATGCTTGTCTTGAAAGTACTATTCATGAAAAGTCTTTGCTATATGATCAGTTGTTTAGTCATTATCTTTACCATTGCTTTGAATCACTTCATTCATCTCATATGCTTTACAATAGTATTGATCAAGATTATGATAGCGGCATGTCACTTCAGAAATTATCCTTGTTATCGTTTACCTACTCGAGGGCGAGTAAGAACTAAGCTTGGGGATGCTTGATACGTCTCAAACGTATCTATAATTTCTTATGTTCCATGTTAGTTTTATAACAATACTCACATGTTATACATACACTTTATATCATTTTGATGCATTTTCCGGCACTAACCTATTAACAAGATGCCGAAGCGCCAGTTCCTGTTTTCTGCTGTTTTTGGTTTCAGAAATCTTACACAGGAAATATTCTCGGAATTGGACGAAACAAAAGCCCACGGTCTTATTTTCCACGGAGCTTTCCAGAACACCGAAGAGGATACGGAGAGGGGCCAAGGTGGCCCCACACCCTAGGGCGGCACGACCTGGAGGGGGGCCGCGCCGGCCTGTGGGGTGGGCCCCTCGGCTGCCTCCCAACTCTGCCCCTTCGCCTATTTATTCTCTCCGTCGCGAAAACCCTAGTACCGAGAGCCACGATACGAGAAAAGTTCCAGAGACGCCGTCGTCGCCAATCCCATCTCGGGGGATTCTGGAGATCGCCTCCGGCACCCTGCCGGAGAGGGGAATCATCACCGGAGGGCTCTACATCATCATGCCCGCCTCCGGATTGATGCGTGAGTAGTTCATCCTTGGACTATGGGTCCATAGCAGTAGCTAGATGGTTGTCTTCTCCTCTTGTGCTATCATGTTTAGATCTTGTGAGATGCCTATCATGATCAAGATCGTCTATTTGTAATGCTACATGTTGTGTTTGTTGGGATCCGATGAATATGGAATACTATGTCAAGTTGATTATTGATCTATCATATATGTGTTGTTTATGATCTTGCATGCTCTCCGTTGCTAGTAGAGGCTCTGGCCAAGTTGATACTTGTAACTCCAAGAGGGAGTACTTATGCTCGATAGTGGGCTCATGCCTCCATTGACTGTGGGACAGTGATAAAAAGTTCTAAGGTTGTGGATGTGCTGTTGCCACTAGGGATAAAACATCAATGCTTTGTCTAAGGATATTTGTGTTGATTACATTACGCACCATACTTAATGCAATTGTCTGTTGTTTGCAACTTAATACTGGAAGGGGTGCGGATGCTAACCCGAAGGTGGACTTTTTAGGTATAGATGCATGTTGGATAGCGGTCTATGTACTTTGTCGTAATGCCCTAAGTAAATCTCATAGTAGTCATCATGATATGTATGTGCATTGTTATGCCCTCTCTATTTTTCAATCCCAACTGTAATTTGTTCACCCAACATGCTATTTATCTTATTGGAGAGACACCACTAGTAAACTGTGGACCCCGGTCCATTCTTTTACATCTGAAATACAATCAACTGCAATCTCTGTTCTCTGTTGTTCTTCACAAGCAAACATCATTCTCCACACCATACGTTTAGTCCTTTGTTTACAGCAAGCCGGTGAGATTGACAACTTCACTGTTAAGTTGGGGCAAAGTATTTTGATTGTGTTGTGCAGGTTCCACGTTGGCGCCAGAATCCCTGGTGTTGCGCCGCACTACACTCCTTCACCAACAACCTTCACGTGGCCTTCATCTCCTACTGGTTCGATAAACCTTGGTTTCTTACTGAGGGAAACTTGCTGCTGTACGCATCACACCTTCCTCTTGGGGTTCCCAACGGGCGTGTGCTTCACGCGTCATCACACTTCACGTAACATCAAGAAGAGAACTAACACACATTCATAGATCAAAGTTATAAACATCTTTATTTCACATCATAATATTACTAGGGTTTCTCCATATCTCCCCAAGAACAAAAAACATGAAGGGGATCAACATCATAGCAATATGAATATGAAGGAACAATTGCATACAAGTGTAAATCCTAATAGGGTTCGGATCACAACCAAGTAGACAAAGGGGGTTGAAGATGTAGACATTGTTAATGATGATGATTATGGAGATCGATGTGTTGCCCTTCAAGATCCTAGTTTCCTCCTCCTCTTCTCTGTTGGTGGAGATGGTGATGGAGGCGGTGGCCGTCGAGACGGCAGCGGAGGAGCAGCAGGGTTCCACCTCTAGGGCGTGGATGATGAAGTGGTGTCTCTCCTTGCCTACTCCCCTCTTTATATAGGCGTTGGAGGTCGGTTTCGCGCACCGATGGAGCATAGGACCGAATATGCCCATCGGACCTTCACAAATGTTGTTTCGTTTGACGAAACAGGCCCAATGGAGCCTGGTACGGGCGGATGGTACGGGCGGGGTTTGCCCGTATCGATGGTCGTTAAACTTGCAGATGCTTTCGTATTTTGCTTGCCATTTCTTCATCCGGACTCCGATTGAGGTGTTCTTCGGCTCGTTAAATTTGTATGCATGGGGGCTACAACACCATTGCCTTAGAACTTAAATATAAGATGTTGGAAAAATATTACTTTTTGTACACGTTATATGGCTAAGTCTGGTACCTATAATTGTCCCATCTTGTACCCTCTTGATCCCTTTTGCTCCATTTTTCTATGATCACCAATTAACACCTAAACACATATCAAAGACAAGGGAAACATAATAAAATCCTACTAAAACTATGAAATATGCAAAGCTCCTATAAAAATAGTAAGTATGCAAAATAGGCATATGTTTATCTAGCTGGAGCATGAAATGAGTGATAATATGAGTAATAGTATACTTAAAAACATCAGTAAAATAGTGCTAAATTTCGAGCTATCAACTTCCTCAAGCTTAGCTGTTACTCGCCCTCGAGTGACGAAGTCAAAAAGAATAATAGCGAGAAATGAACTTGGGTAGAAAAACTCACAAGTATGATGTAATATCCTATACTTTCCCAAGGTAGAAGTAAGATGTAACATAATCATACAAGGAAACACTAATTCGGTTGTGTTGGCCCATAAAATATCACTTACAACTTCTATGACTCATGTCAAAAGTAAATCTACCTTGAAATAAAACTCGTGATCCTACTATTGCTCTCTTGTTTTTTATGTTTGTATATTAAGAGTAAAAGATAGTGAGTCCATGCTAGACTGCTAAAACAACGAGAAAGCAAAATTATTTACAAGTGGTAGCCTTATGAGTCCATCACTTCTTCCATTTGAAAGCTTAGCATAGTTAGAGAAGTGACAAGAATATAATACAAGCATTGGTAACTTGAGACAATCACAATAAAGATTATTATAAGTATGAATAACTATTTGTTTAACAACCACTCTAGCTTAAGTAGTTAACTCTTAGTTTCTAAGGAACACTAGAAGCTTATTATCATCAAATTAAGTATGAGCACTCATATCAAAACAGGTATAAGCAATGGAGTATCTTAATTACGCACACATCAATTGATCAAGGCTATCAAAACACTTTACTATATATTCATTGTCTTTCACGACATCTAATAGTAGCGAGTCCATGCCAAGACTTGAGAAGTGATACTTTTTGGTTCCTCTAACAGTTTCCAAGCAAAAGTCATGAATGACCTTTTAGTAAGGATTGCGCTAGCATCCCAAGACTCTGCAAAACAGTCATGTTGACATGCGTAAAACAATATCATACATTAATTCATATGTTGATACATGTAAAACAATATCTCATATTTATTCACAACATGACATCTTGGCATGTGTCTCAACTACCACAAATTTCAATTCCATCAAACAACTTCTATCAAGAGTGATATCAAGTCTATCCCAACATCTATGGAGTTAAGTATCTTAAAAGGTAAACCTTTAAGACAATCAGTCATCATACAAGTCATAATTTTAGACTTCTTCTTGTTGTACTTGTTTGGCAATATTATTTCCAAGGCAAGACTGAGTTAGCTAAATGAACTAGAGTAAGAGCTTTCACAATTAACTAAACATACAAATAAAAACTCTACTCTAATTGCTCCAAATCACTCCCACTAGTACCATATCTTAACAAGTATGCTAACTAGCATAAACAATTTCAAACTTCTAAAGTGGGATACATAAGACATATCTCTCGTAGGCGGCTTCATGAAATTCTCAAGTGTAGAAATCATGGCAATGTATTCTAGAGGATCACAATATCTTTCTCAAGCTGGATAAATATAATTGAACATAGTGCATCGAAGTTCTAACTCAGCTCTTATGGAGATTAACAAAAAGCAAATGCATCCCTTGTATAAGTAAGAAAAATAACTAACTGAAGCAAGTCAATCAAAAAACAGTTGGATACATGCTTGTTCAAAATTTTATTGAAAGAGAGCATTGCACATGGTCCTACACATGCGAAAGTAACTTTCCCAGGCTAGGCTCTTGCAAGAACCAAACTTTAATAGACCACCAAAAGTAAGTGAAAATGCAGTTTTCAAAAGAGAGTGTGAGAAGTGGTTACCTCCCCAAGCTTGATTAAAGCAATGGTGATGCACTTTGACCGTTGTGGTGCGAATAACCTCTGTTTCATTGGACAAGAATCTTTTCTTCAATAAACCTTCTTTGATATGGCATGGTGATTTCCTTCCTCGAGAACCTGCTTGAAAACTTAAAAATAAAACAAAATATTTTTGTTCTTTTGGAAGCACGGGGTTAGCTCACAAGTGATGAAAGTATAAGTCTCACGAGGTCGGTTCATCAACCAAAGCACCATGCTTAAGTCAACAAACTAAGTATAAGAGTTGTACAAACTCTTGGATTTTATGCTTAAGTTAACAAACTAAGCACCATGATCAATTCTACCTTTTTGAAATATATAGCCTCAAGCCAACTCTAATAGGAAATCATGCATATGTAAAAGTGTTAATGCAACATAAATGCAATTATACTCAAGACACAAAATTAAGAAAGACACCTAATAACTTCCGGGTTGCCTCCCGGGAAGCGCTTTCTTTAAAGCCATATAGTTAGGCTTTGATGCTCCATTATTATTTCACAAGAAGAATTATACATTTTACCTTTATGGGGTTTGGAGAATCTCACAATGGAGTATGTTCGGAGTCATACCCGTTTGCGGTGCATAGGTATCTTGTAGATGAATAGGTTCTCGCTCTCAAGCGAGTGTTGATGCACCAATCATGGTGAGCATGCCTTCTTATGTGCTGCAACAAATAGGTAAGGGATTCATGAATAAATTTTAAAGATTTACCTTGGCTTTAACAATTCATGGTATTCTTCTTTCGCATCAGAAATTGGTTCTTGCATATTAGCATTGAAAGATTCATAGCAAGGTCCTATCTCTAGTTCATCATTAATAATGCTCTCCTTCGTGAGTATATAGGCATAAAGTCTCCCCATATAAATTATGTTCAATTTTAGCATCACAAGAATCATCACTAAGGAGAGATGCATCATTAACAATAATAGAATTTGTAGTGTGCAACTCGTTGTCAACCTCACCTTCTTGGTGTTCCTCCTCTTTATCTTGTGAATCCTGCAAATGGTTATTTTCGGGAACTACAAGTTTGCATTGTTCCTTACTCTTTATCATAAGTGCATTATCACTAAGATGTTCATGACAGTAATCAACAATATATTGCAAGGTTTCGTATGACATTTGTAAAAAATAATTATCACTACTCATCATAAGTATCGTAATTTTTCGGAGTAGTTCATGGGCACCTTCATAAAGAACATACTCTATAAATTCCCTATGAGCATCATTACAATGGAAAGATGCCACAGATTCATAATAAGTCTTAGAACATTGAAAGAAAAAATGCTAGGCACCCGTACATTGAGGACATATTATTTGATAAGAAGAAAATAATGTGTGGGCACAACATATCACTTAATAAAACATGTCGTTTACCTGTGCCTCACCACTAGTTATGTGTTCTTCTTCATTGTACACATTGTCCTCTTCTTGAGCATCCATGTGTAGGTATTCATCGTATCCCTTCTCCTCCATTGCAAGCTGCATCTGTTCTCGAATAGACATCTTGGAAGACATGATTGGTAATAGTAGAAACAATTTTTATAGTGCATGGGAATTCATCGACAATTACTTTTCGATGGTGCATGCTAAATAAATTTTTAGCAGCATTTTTTTTACCACAACTCTTCAACGGTAGCTAGCTCCTTCATTGAAGTTATCCTAGGGTATTTTTTCAAGGTGTGTAGTTCTTCGATGGTAGTTATCCAACAAAAAACATTCGATCGTAAGCTGTTATTTTTCAACGGTGATATTAAATAGTAATTCTTCATAGGTTCATGAATAGTAGTTCTTTTTGTTTTGATCATTCAAAGGCAACTACATTCTTCTACAACAACTTCGGAGTTCTAATGCAATAAGTTTTAGCAAAGCACTCCACTGTTTGCCTGCGATAGTTAACCGACATTAATATTGCCGATAGTAGTTACATAACAGTAGATTTCACCTATGCGCAAAAGTTCTCGACGGCAATTTTCCAACGATATTTTTCCAATAGTGCAAAAATGGTAACTCTTCTCGACGACAAATTTCCAACGATATTTTGTAGAAAAGTTACATATATGCAATCGTTCGAAAAACATGCTCTAGGTACCCCTACAACAACTTTGACAAGACTTTCTTTTAAGCTTTATCACTTAAATGGTAGATACACGATGTCCCAAAAAATACATTCTACGGGTGAGATGTGACGCCGCGCCAACCTTCCTACCTAGTTACACTAATCGTAACAATATTTCGAATCGCAACTAAGAATTGATTAGACGTCAAATGGGCCAAGCAGCTGAAACTATCATTTGTACTGTAGCAAACATTAATACGCAATTCAGATAATTATCCAAGTAGTGTATTTCCTACAAGCCGGGCCGGAGCAGTATTATATCACTTTGGTCCTGCAAATACTAGGATTCTCTTGTCGTGACATTTTCTTCACCTGCAAACGGTAACCCTAGGCCTCAGAATGTAGATGGACACGCTCTTGGTCCGTGTCCGTCAAACTTGCCAAACGTCGTCCCGGATGGGCCGTATTTTTTAGACGGACTCACGGAAAGTTTCCGCGGAGCCTGCCAGGCCCGTCACTCGTACAAGGAAAAAAAAACAAACGAAACAGAGTTCTTGGCTTCTCCATCTCCCTGACTCCCTCGATAGGGCACGCCGCCACGCCTCCACAGCTGAGCCGACGCCCCGCTCCTCGCCTGCCCGCCGGCCCGGTTCCCCGCGCGCCGCCATTTTTTACCTTTGCCGATCGTTGGTTGAGCTTGTTGACAAACTCCCAATCTTTCTCCCCAGTCCCCACCCCCTCCCGGCGCCACCGCCTCCGCCTCCTCCTCCCGCCGCCCTCGGTCTCCGATGGCCGAAGCACCGGAGCAGCCGATGTCGGACCCTCCCACTCCGCCCCAGGAGACGAAGCAAAGGCCCAAGAAAAACAAGAGAGGCCGCTCCAAGAAACCGAAGCGAGCCGCCGCCGCCGACGCTGCCGCCCCCTCCTCCACCGGCGCCGCCATGGTCGAGGACCCCTTCCTCGTCCTTGCCGGCGGCAAGGAAGGAGGTAACGATCTGAACTTCCGTATTGGTATGTCCACTTTGGTTGGGTATCTCGCCGTGGTTACTGACTTGGCTTGGGGTTCGGCGCAGGGTTCCTGGAGCTGGAGGAAATCGACGGGGCCGACTACGGGATCTTCGGGAGCATCGTGGAGGACGTGGGAGCAAGTGCGAGGAAGGTGGGGGGTGACCAAAAGAGGAAGACGAAGAGGGGGAAACGGAAGCGAGGGGATGGTGCCAAGCGCTTAGATGCCGATGACGATTTGGTACCTGAGAGCAAGGAGGAGGAGGGTGAGAAGGCTGAGGAGAAGGGAAAGAGGAAGAAGAAGACCAGGAAGAAGAGGAAGGTGAACGATAAGGAGACGGATTCAGAGAGCAAGGAGGATGCTACGGATGACAATGTGGAGGAGGGTAAGAAGGATCTTACCGATGACAATGCCGAGGAGGGTAAGAAGGGCGAGAAAAGGGGAAAGAAGAAGAGGAACAGGAAGAAGAGGAAGAAGGTGAATGACGAGGAGAAGGATTCGGAGAGCAAGGAGGATGTTGCCGATGACATCATGGAAGGTGCTCACTTTTTCGTGTTCAGCTAGTGGCTTCAGATCACTTGCTTATGTATTTGTAGATTATATAATTCGGTATTCCTTGTTTTGGGATTGCTTTACTTGCTTTTCCGAAATTTGGTAGATTAGCAGTGCAGGTTTACGTGATAATAGCTATTGATACTGTACTTGTAGATATGCTCATATTGGTAGATTAGCACTTAGCAGTGCAGGTTTACGTGAGAATAGCTAACGATACTGTTCTGTGCTCCCAGATGCGCAAGACGTCGATGAAAATATGGAACAAGATAACAATGGTGAGCTGAAATTGGGCGAGGATGAACTTTATGCGTGGCTGGAGTTAAGATTGCATCCCCTTCTTATCAAGGCAATGCACAGGCTTGGGTTTAAAGAACCAACACCCATACAAAAGGCTTGCATTCCTGCAGGGGCTCATCAAGGCAAGGTTTGTTATATGTTAACCGGTCGGGATCTGGCCATTAGCTTATTCTGCATGAAAATGCTGAATTTATTTTGTTTTATTGTCCTGATGTTATTTGTTGTTAACTTCTCTTAGCTTCATAACCTATTCATCGAGTGAAAATATTGTATTTTTTCTTATGCTCGTTGCTTTTTTAAGTTGCCTAATGCCCTAATGGAGTTATGGATATACTTACTTTTTATTTTTCAAACTAGTATTGCTACTTTGGTCCCTCTTAGTAGTTCACTTACCATTAATCAAAGACTTTCTTGATGCTCCATAGCAACTCTTTGGTCTTTTGACTTTGCCCATGATTATCCACTGCTACAGGATGTTATTGGTGCAGCAGAGACAGGTTCTGGAAAGACACTTGCCTTTGGTCTTCCTATTTTGCAGCGCCTTCTCGAAGAACGAGAGAAGGCTGAAAGATTACATGTAGAAGATGAAAAATTGACTGAGGAAAGTTCTTCGGGAGGCCCACTCCGCGCACTTATTTTGACACCCACAAGAGAACTTGCCAAACAGGTATAAGAATGATCTGCGATTTACATTTGGCATGGAACTTTAATTCTTGATAATGCTGTAGCTATAAATCTACGCTGTCCATCCTATTCCCCTTGGTGCGTTCTGGTTATTTGAGTTCAACTTTTTCCCTAGCTTATTCAGTTAGAGTTCTGAACATCATTGCTCTTGAATTTCTTCTTTCAAGTTGTTACCTCTATTTGAATATGAGGTAGTGTGTCATGCATGTTATGATTCTTGTTTGCAGGTCTGCGATCATCTAAAAGATGCAGCAAAGTTCTTAGGAATTCACGTTGTTCCTATTGTTGGTGGTTTATCCATGGATAAGCAAGAACGGCTTTTAAAAAAGAAGCCTGAAATTGTCGTTGGAACTCCAGGAAGATTATGGGAGCTAATGTCCTCAGGCAATCAGCACCTAGTTGAGGTTTGTATGTGAACGTCTGAAAGTATATGTTAAGTAGTCATTTTGCATTTTGGCAACTCAGTGTATGATTGATATACAACATTCATACCCCTAGGAAAACATATTAGGTATAATCATTAATCATAAGTATATCCGAACCTTGTAACAAAATGGCCAACTTTGTGAATAAACTTTTGTTACTGCATTGTGGTCTGAAGATTTTCATAACTGCAAACTGCAGGGAAATGACACACTTAATCACCTTTTTTTTTCTTCTGTTGTGCAAACTGCATACTGAAAGCAAGTCTGGCATCTTCAGTTTGGAAGAATCCTGGTTTTACCCTCATAATAGAAATACTTCTAGGTGATGGAAGCCAGGGAACTAAGCCCGGTGATCTCTAGTTAACGTAACTTGTATCTACTAGTATAACTATAGTTATCACTGCTATTCTTTCTTCTAGATGATTGCACCTAATAGTAAACTGAACTTTTCTCTATTTCAAATGACAGAATGAAGTATAAGTGTGGCTGGTTTCTGGTTGAACCTAACTTGCATCTAAGATAGTTATTAATGCTATTCTTACCTCTAGATGATTGAACCCAAAAGTAAACTGAACTTTTCTTTATTTCAAATGACAGATCGAAGTATATAAATGCGGCTTGTTCTATTTAATGCAATTCTCTTGTCGTTATTTATTGTTGAAGACATGGTGCTAACTGTCACAATGCTTCCATTTATTTATCACTCAGCTGCATTCACTGTCATTCTTCGTGTTGGATGAGGCTGATAGAATGATAGAGCGGGGTCATTTCAAAGAAGTGCAATCTATCATTGAGATGCTTCCTCTATCTAATAGTTCTGATGAGCCAACTGTAAAAGCCACGTCAAGCTGTGAAACTGTGCTAAATTTGCAAGTAAAAAAGAGGCAAACCTTTGTCTTCTCCGCGACACTTGCACTCTCAGCTAATTTTCGCAAGAAGTTAAAGCGTGGCCTTTCTACTTCAAAGGCCTCAACGGCTGATGATTTGAGCTCCATCGAAGCACTTTCGAAGCAGGCTGGTATGAAACCTAATGCAGAAATAATTGATTTAACAAATGCTTCGATCTTGCCTGCGAAACTTGAAGAATCATTCATCGAGTATGCCTTTTTTCCTTGTACTTTCATTGTAATAGCCGTTTATCTTTGGCTTGTAATTTTTTATGCAAACACTGTAGTAGTTTGACACTGAAAACTTACTTTTTGCTTGTTTTGCAGGTGTAGCGATGATGATAAGGATGCCAACCTGTACTATATATTAAGTGTTCATGGACAAGGCCGCACAATAATATTTTGCACATCTATTGCTGCATTGCGTCACATTTCTTCTTTATTGCGCATACTCGGAATCAATGTCTTGACAAATCACGCTCAAATGCAACAAAGGGCTCGCATGAAGGTGACTCTTCCATAAACTGTACACTGTACCTATATGTAACTTTTTCTTAGCTCTTGGAATCATGTTCCACTTTACATATTATCTACTCCCTCTGTTCCATGTCGCTAATTTAGTAAAACTTTGTAGTAAATCAGCGGCAACTATGGAACAGAGGGAGTATTATACACTTAATGACTTAAATGGTTATGGTTGGAATCATTGTAACCAGTTGACACATATATAAGTTTCTTTTTATTGTGGGATGTTGCTAACATATAGTAATGTACTAATGTTTTCCTAAAATTACTGCTTAATAACTGGTTCTGGGATCAGCAGGTTCTTTACTTTTGTTTTCCAATTGTTTTGTGATGTATGACCTTCTTCACTGTAGTTTTTTTTTTCTTCTTGCTTATTTTAAATTGGAACCCCATCTCTGCCTTGTCATAGTCAAGTAAAGCTAACAACTTCTAAGCTTAGTAATGTTTAGCTTTGCCTTTTGTAAGATAAAGCATTGTGACTTTCTTGTGTTCATTCAGGCTGTCGATCGTTTCCGTGAAAGTGAGAATTCCATTTTGGTCGCGACTGATGGTTTTGCAAGGGGCATGGACTTTGATAATGTCCGAACTGTTATCCATTATCAACTGCCACATTCCAGTGATGTAGGTGCACTGTTTATTTCTTGAACCTACACTTATCTTACATTGAGACCAAAATCACTAACTAGATTTTTGCAATCTTGTTTGCCCCTCTTAGGTTTATATCCACAGGAGTGGAAGGACAGCACGCAAATCATTGGCAGGTTGCAGTATTGCGTTGATCTCTCCTGATGACAAAGCCAAGTTTTACTCTCTCTGCAAGTCATTTTCAAAGGTGATTTCCGTTCATATGTATTCATATGTTACATGTTACTCACATACACAGCCTATTAAATCTCTCATGACAAGTGCGTTTTCACCCTTCTCAACCACTCAAGATGGTGCAATTTAATTATGGTTCTTTCTCAGATTAAGCTGACTAACTATTGCTTGAAAACCACAGGAGAACCTCCAGCAGTTTCCTGTTGATCAGGCATACATGCCTCAAGTAATGAATAGACTCTCCCTTGCTCGGCAGATTGACAAGATATCACGTAAAAATTCACAGGCAAGTGGTTTGTTAGATTTTCTTTGATCATTTTTAACATGTATGGATTAAGCACTGACCTCTGATTAGTTTTAGTTATAGTTGTCCACGCTCTGACTGCTGTCTGCTTTTCAGGAAAATGCTAACAAATCCTGGCTTCAGAGGAATGCTGAATCCATGGGACTTATATTGGATGCTAGTGACAGTGAGGAAGAACGTGTACAGGGCCACAAGCAACGAAAGGCAACATCTGCAAAGCTCCAGAAACTTCAACAGGTTTGAATGATTTAATAATATTATATTAGGGTTAATAGCATTAGTATTTTTTTGGTAAGCTAAGCTATTATTAGGTGGTCATGTCTTGACAATGTTCCTCTATCTGTCTGGCCCATAATTCAGCTCATTTTTCTTTGTGTAGGATTTAAACGAACTCTTGCAACACCCCTTGCAACCTAAGACTTTCTCACGGCGCTATTTGGCTGGGGTTAGTTTTCTGTCATGCAAAAATATTATGGATCACTTCTGGCACCTTAGCCTGACAAGATTTTGTGTTCACTGACATCAACCCTTCAATTCATCCAGGCTGGTATTTCACCATTGCTCCAGAAGCAACTAGAAGATTTGGCCAAAAGGAATGTAAATGGTAATACTAGTAATAACGAGAATAAAGGGTCTCAATTTGTTATTGGCCAGGATCGTGTGGAACCCTTGCAAGCTCTTCAAGATTCTGGGCAAGAGGTGAGCTTTTCAATGACATTTATGTCACTCATAACCAGAACCAAGTTTCTAAATTGTGTGTAGTTCATATATCAGTTGCTTTTGTTTGTATATTCTTCTGCCCCTTCTCTTATCTATTACTGATTTTATGCTGTCAGATTTGTGTGAATATGGACAAGCAAAGAGAGAAGAGAAGACTTGCTGAAAATTGGAGGCGGAAGAAACATGAAGAGAAGAAGAGTAATTTTCTTTCATCATTCTTTTCTAATTCGCTCCGCTTGCACTCATGCATCACCAGTGGTCATGGCGCTGCAATTATTCATTTCTGAATATTTAAAAGAAATGCAAGAAGCCTGCATTCTACTTTTATCTCGTTCACATGCCATTCCTACTTTTCTGTCCGAGCGTTCATATTTCAAAAATACCCCTAGCTATAATTAAAAATGGTACTACAAACTTTGTTTAGACAGCCCATCGACGTCTTAATTTCTTCCTTGCATTTTCAGGTACACGAGAACAAAAGAGAAATGACAGGAGACAAGCAAAAGAGAGGGACTGAATAGTCGATGAATAACTGGAGGAGCCATTTATCTTGGCTATGTTTCTGGGTTCAGTAGGGTAAATGTGCCAGGCAACTTATGTTGTCAGGGACACTTGAGGTCCATGATTGCTTCCAAGAACACCTTCACTGATGTTTTTGACGTGATATTTCACTGAAGGCACTAAATTTATGAGTTGGTGTAAACAAGATTGAGTCGATCAGGCGATGGATATCATCATTTGCAGTTAAGCTAGAACCGAGCCTCAGCAAAGAATGATGAAACATAAGCAATTTGCTTGGCTGTGTTGTAACAGTTAACCCATCTCTGTAACCTGTGATATACGTTTATTAGAGTTTATCTTTAAATTTTTTCTTTTTCTTTTGTGCAAGATCTCTCAGATGTTACAAACAAAAATTTCTGGCTGTTGATGAGAAAAACAAATCCTAGCTGTTGTCCGACGCTTCGGCTCTCCTTTGTGGTGGTGGGGGCGCTGATAGTGTCAGGTGTGTTTTGTTAAGAGGTTCTTCTATGTTGTTTTCTCGTGCTTCCGATGTTTTTCACGGCAATATGAATATGACAGTATGAAGCAGCGGTTAAATAAGTTGAGGGGGAGGTAGGTTCTCCGGCGCAGGCGACGGCAACGCCTCGAGGCCAATCCATCGGGTGCGCTCCTCGGGGCGTTCGTGGCGTAGGGAAGGTGTACCATGAACACCCGTCTTTCGTGGCACGTACTTCCTCCTTCACGGGCGGCAGTGGCAGTGGTTGGTACGCCTCTTAGGTCTCGTTGTCGACATCATCGTCGTTGAGGCCCTCGAGGTGCGTCTCGATCATCTATTCGCCGAGCGCCGTGCTCGGCCTCAAACCACCAACTCCACATTAGGGAGTCGAAGATGTACACCGGATCCCGCTGCAGATCCAGTGGGAGGTGGGCTTGACTGCGGAGGATCTCCGGGTGGCACGCGGAGCTGCGCAACAGGATGGCCGACACCGGCCTCCGCATCTGGTTATTAAGATTAGCTAGCGCGTGTGCGTGGGGACGACAAGTGATTGGAGCGCGACCGTGATCTTTATTTATTAAGACCAGTCGGCGTTTGTACGTGCGCGTGTGCCCGCTTCTCCCCACCTCCCTCGGCCACTAATGGGTGGGCTCGAGAATTTTCCGAGAGGACGCACACATACACGTTGCCGTCCGCGGGCAGCACATAACCAACCCATGGGCCTAATTGTGTGTCAAACGACCTAATATCCCTATTTAGTGTTTTGTGCAACAATTACAACGAAGTATGGTGTTAAAACAAGATAAGGTTGTGATTATGTGCAAAACATGCCCCAATATATGATGTTATGTGCAATTCCCTCAGCATTAAGAGATTTGGTGGGAGGGCAAAACGGTCCAAAAAATGTTGTTGACGAAACATTTTGGCAGAAACCTTAGCTCCTTTATTATTAGGTATAGATTAGGTTCTATTTTTTTTTTCAAAAATTCCACCACACTATTGATAATCATGCACTAAAAGTAATAAAAAAATACAAATGAAAATTCCGATAGGTCTTTGGACCACCTAACGATGACTATGGACACTAGCGCGAGGTGAAGGGTGTTGTCATCCTCCCCTTTCAACGGAGCTAGGCAAAACTTGCCATCCTTTCGTTTTAATGGATTCTACTACAACAAGCTCCAGTATGACAAGCTTTGTCCGGCTCTGGTGATGGAGGGGTGAGAACGGTGGCGACCTTCGGTTTGCGCTAGTATCTGTAGTTGTCGCTAGGTGGTCCAGTAACCTTTTTATAATTTTATTATTTTGGGCCTTTTTGTACTTCAGATCGTTGGAATTTCACTAAAAAAAGCTATCCGCTGCACATTGCTTTTTTTTTTCTCAAACGTACGCCACGTATTTTTAGACCAACCGGCCTCATCCCACTTTAACCCTTCATATCCTAAAGCTACAAGAAAATAGCCCAAGCTAACCAAAGATAAAAGCCCAAGCTAATCCGTATGTGAGAAGAACCGCGACCTAAACTGGATTCCTAATCCGACTCTCACCACACCACACGCACAGGCCTCAGCGGCTCAGCCTATATTAACAGCCACAAACCTTTCTTGATCTCTGTCACGCTTCCGTTTTCTTGATTCTTGTGGCCAATCCAGACACGAGAATCCAGAGAGAACACACGCTCTTCCGCAAGCTCTTATCTAGCCGTCGACGCGATGGCATCGGCGCAGGACGCCGGCAACGATCAGTCTGCCGCGGAGTCTGGCTTGACCACTTACTTCCGAAACCTCGGAGAGGCCATTGACGGGATCGCGGCGGACGAGACCGACGAAGACGTCCTAGACGCCCTGGGCGAGCTCAGAGACGCCCTCGGTAAGGTGGTAGCAGCGCCCTTGGCGACAGCCGAAGATGTCCTGCACCAGGACAAGATAGCCATGAGCGACTTGGCACTCGAGATCGACGAGGCCATCGACATGATCGCTGCGGCGGCCGCTGCCGGCGAAATTGACTGGGAGGTGGAGTGCGCGCGCAAGGCCAGAGAGACCATCGTTGACTTCATCCGCACCCGCCAGTTCAATGAGGTCGTCGAGGAGATGGCAGCGATGGGCATGGACAACGGAACTTTCTTGCCGACCGGCGAGGTTGAAGAAGAGGCCGTGAATGAGGAGGTTTTCTTGGACGATCAGGTTCAGCAAGAGATTTACGAGGAGGCCTTCTTCGAAGAGCTGGACTACCACGAGATGGTCTTTGCCATGGACGAGGCTTTGGATGAGTTGCGCGAGGAAGGGGCTGGGTGCAAGCTCTCGGAGACCGTCGACGCGATGGCATCGACACAGGACGCCAGCAATTATCAATCTGTCGGGGACGGGGAGTCTGGCTTCGCCGCTTTCATTGGAAAGCTCGGAAAGACCGTTGACGAGATCGCGGCCGACGGGAGTCACGGGACCGACGAAGACGTTCTGAGCGCCCTGGACGAGCTCAGCGAGGCCCTCCGTAAGATGTTAGCAACGCCCGCGACAGACGACGTCGTCCTTCATCGCCTATACGAGATAGCCAGGGGCCACTTCGAGCTCGGGATCGACGAGGCCATCTACATGATCACGAGGGCGGCCGCTACCGGCGACGCTGACTGGGAATTGAGTGCCGCGCGCAAGGCCATCAAGGCCACCGAGGACTTCACCCGCACCCGCCAGCTCACTCAGCTCGACATCGAGGAGATGGTAGCGATGAGCGCGGCCAATGAAGCTGTCTTGGCGACCGGCGAGGTTGAAGAAAATGGCGAGGTTTTCTTGGACGACCAGGTGCAGCAAGAGATGTATGAGGAGGCCTTCTTGGACGAGCTGGACTACCAGGAGATGGTCTTGGCCATTGACGAGGCTTTGGATGAGTTGCGCCAGGAAGCGGCCGGGTGCAGCCCCGACCCTCCGCGAACAGGGTATCTTGGACGATATGGATTTATAACACCGGAAGATCTTTTTCGATGATGCTTTGTAAGAGATGCAGCTCACATCGGATCCAACATGCGGAAGCTAGCCATGAAAGAGATGTAGACATCTAGTAGTTTTATTGGTTCATTAGTAGTGCCCACGTCCATGCCAGAGCGCGACAAACTCACCGTAGTAAATTTCGATCAAATCATGCACATTTCTTGTTATCTTTTGATGTGAAATGTTCATCGGTTCCTTCAGATTGAAGAGCATATTCAGTTATTTGCATAAAGAAGCTGTCTTGGACAAGACCTATGTACTAGTATGATATACTGATAATCTGGACAGTGTTTAACTTCAGTGCTGTATTTGAGTTACCACAAGTTTCGGAGTGTGCTGTGTGGCAGCGTTTGATTTTTATTCTTCAATTAGGAAGAAGACACACTTTTTACATTCGCATAGAAAGAAGAGGACACTCTTAGACATAAATAGAAATGCACATGTTGTCGCAAAATACTTAAATACCAGATAAATGGGCCAACCTTGACCAAAGAAAAATCCATTATCTAGTAGGGAAATAAAAGGAAAGACCTCTGACATCATTTATAACCCTTAGTGCAACAAAATAATACAAACAGGAGAATGCACATGAATCTTTCATGTCTCACCAAGACAGATTATTCTTTGGTCGGAACACATGGTTTCAATTAACATCGAGACATGGGTGATGGCTTCGCCAATTTTGGAGCTCCAATGCTCCAAGGAGACCTTTTAGAGCATTTACTAAACTTAGTGCGACAAAATTAAAATCCGTGTAACGTGTATGTCTTGCAGAGTCGCATTATTCTTAGATAGGAAGACAATGTTTTAGTCAATACTGAGACGCATGTGATAACTTCACCAATTTTGGAGCTCCGCAACTCTAGTGTGCCTATCTGTGTGCGATAAAAATACAATTGTGTAGTTGAAAAATCAGTTCACTGTAACTAGTTAAAAACCAAATGTGCAACCATTCAGTATTACTGAAAATACAAAATATTGGTTAGTGTATGGTGGAACAATGAAACTAGTTATCTAGAACAAATGATTCTTTAGAGAGCACAATAAGCATATTTATTTGAAACATTCAATGGAACCAAAATATTAACCAATGCAGTCCAACAAAGCTGTCTTGATGGGAAGTGTTTGCACACTATAGAACACTTTCTTACATATAACAAAAAGTTAACTAGTGTGTTCGGTTTTGGGATGGGGTGGAACGGAATGGAACCGTTCCGCACCCAGAGCCCGTTCCTGCGTTCGGTTGCAAACTGGAATGGAATGAAGTGGTTCCTCCAGATGGAATATTCCCTCTAGATCCGGAATGAAGTGGTTTCCCCGATTCGGCCGGACGAGGTGGAACGGGTGACTGTCACACACTGATTAATTAAGTTTAGCTATAATTAACGGGTGACCGTGACAATTTTTTGTCCAAACCGAACACAGGGATGGAACGGTTCCGTGCCAGTGGAATGGAATGGTTCCATTCCATTCCACCCCATCCCCAAACCGAACACACCCTAAACAAAAGAAACATCAGGTCTACTGAATCATCATTAATCTAGAACTTTAAAACATTTATGAAACACTTTCAAAACTAATACGATGAATAGAATCAAATTGGTACCGTATATGTTGATATTTTTTATAAACTTGCTCAAAGTTCAAATAATTTGATTTAGTACAAAGGGAGTGTCTATTTCTCAGTCGACCAAGAATTAGATATTCTCGGTCGACTGAGAATTAACTTAATTCTCAATCAGGTTACACCATTAAATCCCCGTTGTAACTTAAGTTGCAACTCATTACTAGCATGAATCATGAAGTAATCTAACAATGCAAGGCACATTCTCACTTGCAACCCATATTGTAACTCACGACTAGCATAAATCACGAACCAGTTGTTGACGTCAGAAACCCCCTGGCGGGCAGAGACGGGCAACACAGTAGAGCCGGGAACAACTAGGGCTGCGGCTGGCCCCAGTCCCTCAGAGCGACGACCCGCAAAGCCTCCTGGTCGCACGTCCGATGCTATCGCAAGGGCGTGCCACCTGACCTATACCTGGTCAGGAAGGTGTGTATGATGCCTCGCTTAGTTTCCTGCATGGCATACACGTAAACATTAAATACGAGCCTCGATCGGCTCTCGGGTTATCTCCGTGAATCGGCTCAAAGAGCCGATCCACCCATGATTCGAACGAGGTGTCCGAATATATGGTGGTCCTGCTTGATCAAGATAAAGCGAATTAGATCTACGACGATTTAGGGTTTTCACCGCATAATCGGATCATCCTACTCACGATTGGGCCTCGCGCTCGCGCACGGTGACCGTAAGCCGATCCTAGACAGGGCCTAAAAACCAACACGAGGTTGATCCCCGGAACATCCTTTCTAGGGCTAGCAAACGTCACCCTACACGCCGCTGGATCCTCCAACCCTTTGTAAGGCCTAACTATTGCGGATGTTAAACTAATCCTTGATGAACAAGGAGCAACCGTAACGGATCAGATCTACTAAACTATGATCAAGCGGGGTGCCGCCCCTACACCCGAGATAGGTGTAAGGGCGGCTAGATGTGCAAGGGTTGCATAACGAAAGCATGTAATTCGAAGAACAATGCTAACCCTAACACATCTAAGATAACTACGTTGCTCGCCATCAAAAAGGCTTCAGCACGAGCAACGCATGAACAACGTGGGCAGGCTTGTGCTGCCTAGATCGCAAGATGCGATCTAGGCAGCATGGTGCTTACCGGAGAAACCCTCGAGACGAAGGAGTTGGCGATGCGCCGAGATTTGTTTGTGTTGAACGTTGGTTGTTGTTTATTCCATAAACCCTAGATACATATTTATAGTCCAGCGGACTTTCTAATTGAGGCGTGCACGGGCTAAACTCTATCTGTTAATCTACGCGTAATCTAATATATTACAGATACACGGGCCAACTAGCCCAAACTTTGCATGTAAGGCCGATTCACGTATTTCTTCCATATATATATTCTTCGAGTCCATCTTGATCGCGGCCCACCTCTGACTCGGTCAAATTCTGGTGATAACACATGCCCCCCTGGTTTTGGAAATGACATTTCCAAAATCATTATGCTCTTCTTTCGTCGGGTCATGTCGTGGCGGAGCGGAACTGCCGCAGAATCTTCCATCATCACGCCTCGCCTCCTGGGCTTCTCTGTACGAATTGACAATTTCGGCATCATGTCCTCGAGAACCGTCATGGCATTAAATCTCCACTACACTCTCTTTATTTATCTGTGCCACACGGTTCACCACTCCAAAAAACCCTCTTCCCCTGCAGCCATGTCTTCCTCTTCCTCCTCCGCTTCAGGCCTCCCTCTCCAATCGTCGCCGAAGAACAAGGAAGAGCACGATCCCCGCTCTGGGGCGAACCCCATCTCCCCTGACAAGGAGAAGAAAGAAGGAGAAGCGGAGAGGACCAAGGCCTCCCCCTCCGCCAGGCTTCCGCCGAAGAAGCGCTCCCGCATGTGGGCGGACAGCGAGGACGACGATGACGACGAGGAAGAAGAAGATGAGGAGGAGGAAGATGATTCCTCCTCCTCCGCCGGGTATCCTCCAACGAAGCGCTTCCGCAGCTGGGCGGATAGCGAGGATGATGATGATGACGAGGAGGAGGAGGAAGCTCCAGCCGACGGCTGGGGCAGCAGCGGCGAGGAGCTTCCTGGGAGCAGCGCCGACGACCTCGACGACGGCGATGATGAGGACAGCGACGACTAGTAGAGGAGGACCGGCAGTAGCAGTGCACTAGGCACCAGATCCCTCTTTTGAGAGCCACCGGCTCTTCTTGTAAAGCCGCTCCTTTGAATTAATGAGAATTGTTCTTTCAATTTCTCCTTCCATTAATCCAATTTCCATCCTTCCGCTTGCCACACCAAGACCGATAGCAACGAATCGGATTATTATATTTTTTCTTGACCGTGGTATTTTGCAGTCCCGCAGTCGATGACTGTTCATCGGCTAATTTGAGAAACCAGCCTCCTTCCTTTTCTTGCAGCACCAGCACGGTCCAAACCTCGTACAAGACGACGACTTTTCCTTCCCAACTCTTCCCTGAGAAGATCATGATGCAGTGTCAGCCAATGCAACTCCAATCGGCTCTCAAAAATAGAGCACCTCTCCAGTTAGTGGCCCTCCGAGCTTTAGTCAAGGCGAGAAAGGTAGCGAAATAGCCAATCATGTCGCCATTGACCTCACGTCACAATGCAGAGCCAGCCGATTCCAATAAAATCGGCTCCCCGGAGCAGAGAACCTTCAGGGTGAGCTGCCCCCCGAGCTTCTTCAGTTCTTCCTGCACCTTGCTGGCCAAATCGGCTCCTTTCCTTCGGTGGATCTGACGCAACCCATCCTTAGCCTGATCTGCATGTCCATGCTGCTCTTGGCATTGTTCTTGAAGAGAGGATCTGAGCCATTAAACCACTCCATTGAGGAGTCCTTCCATTAGAGTCTCTCTTCGTGGCCCACTTCCTGCTCCATTGATCCTCTGATTATAACCGTTATACCTCTTGAGTCGACGGCCATGCATCGGCTTTATATCCTTAAGTCGATGTCTGCTGCATCGGCTGAGCTTAAAAATTTTCGAATTTTTTGAATTTTTTACGGCCGATTTATGCATCGGCCCCCATACTTCAATACCCATCACCAAAGGATGAGACACCTCTACTGCATATCCTCGTGTTTTATCCACCTGGGTGCCCCCCCGAGCCGATTCTGTCAAGAGAATTGATGGTATCGGCTCTGTTGGATTACATATTGAACCCAGGCAGAATGGATGGTGAGGATAATTTTGGCCGATTGCTGGAATCGGCCTCCACGTTGCTTGCTCGGTGAAGGTTTTGTAATGTCCCTTCATAATTTTTTTGGGGCCGATCACAAGGATCAGCCTTGCCACATTTGCTCGTTGACGTGCTCTTGCTACTCGTTCAGGCCGGTAGATAAAACCAGCCCAATCTCTAACTTTATCATGTTGGTGCGCTTGCTGTCGTCCACCTTGAGTGCATCGCGTAATCGTGGAGCACTAAGCTTCGTCGGAAGAACGAGCACCATGTTCGTGCCAGCCGATGTTTCATCATCGGCTTTCTTTTGCTTGGGGCGCCACTCCATTTTCCGTGGACGACCCTCTTCATCCAGGGTTCGCTGAACCTTCGCAGCCAGATCAGGCCTTGCCTTCCTTAATGTATGCAAGTATAACCTCTCTGCTTCCTCCAGGCCGCGCAATCGCTGAACCCTGCGTTTCTGGGAACGGCTGAGTCCATCAGGGCACCACCTTGTCCGGTGGTACCTGTCTTCTTCTTCTCCCTCGTCTTCTGAATCTTCGAGATCTTTCAACCGAGGGGACTCAACTCGTTTGCTTTGTGGCGGGAGAGGCCCTAGGCGCTTGAATACGGACACGTTGGCTGTCTCCTTTTTCTTCTGGTTGCATTCTGGGCAGTTGCCGATTGTGGGCAATCGGCTCATTCCTGAATCCCAGCAGTGTCTGAAGAAGGGACAGTCCCAGTGCATATCCTCGTCGACTCGCTCCCCCAACTTTTCCTTGGCACGGCGCTCGTGCTCCTCCTCATCACGATCATGCCGACGACGTCTCCTGTCGTCCCTAGCCAGACGATCTTCTTCATCATCGTCGTTGTATCGCCGGCGTTGGTCATACTGACTCACATACTTGTTGAGGAGGTGATCAGAGAGAGGTCGTTGATACCTTATATTTTTCACCTCTCCCTCTGTAACGTAGCGCTTGCCGTCTTGGCGGAGCCGATCGCGTGGAGCGGCTTCCTCTGTATCTTTGCTATGAGAGCAGCTGCCCTCATCTCCGTCCTTACCAGAGTGGAGTCCAGGTCCTACCATGTTGATATTGCATGAGAAATCCGGCTGGCACTCTCCATGGTAAGTGTACTCCACCATGTTTACGGCGGGGAAGGGGTGTGTGTCAACCTTCATGGCGTACTGGTTGAAAATCAACCGTCCGTTTTCTATCGCCATTTGGATCTGCTGCCGCCACACCCTGCAGTCGTTGGTGGTATGGGTGAACGTGTTATGCCACTTGCAGTATGGCTTTCCGTTCAGCTCTTGCACCGTGGGGATCTTGTGGCCTTCGGGTACCTTTATATGCTTTTCCGTGAGTAAGAGATCAAAAATCTGCTCAGTCTTGGTCACGCCGAAGTCGAACCCTTTTGGAGGGCCTTGTGGCTTCACCCATTTGCAGGTCACGGGGCCTGTCGCTCGAGTCCATTCAGCCACTGCTACCTCTCGATCTCCCGCAGCACCTTCATCCTCGTCCGCCTCAACCAGGGTCACCGCACGCTTGAATTTGTCCTCGGTAAACATCCGGGTGACGCTGCTCATATGCCGACAGCTTCGCATCATGTGCGCCAATGAAGGGTAGTCTCGCTTGGGAGGCCACGTCCTTAATCGATGATGAGAGACCCACCACCGCCAACTCGATCGCTTCTTTTTCACTTACATGAGCCGAAAAGCATCGGTTCCTAATGGTCCTGAAACGCCGGACGTATTCCGACACTCGTCTCCCCGCGCTTCGTCGTACTTGTGCTAGATCGGCAATACCGACATCGGAAGCCTCCGAGTGATACTCGTTCATGGAACTGCTCTTCCAATCGCTTCCAAGTCCGGATGGAGTTCGGTGGCAGCGATGTGTACCACCCGAAAGCCGATCCTGTGAGGGACCGTGCGAAGAACCTCACACGCAACTCGTCTGATGCTGAGATCGTGCCCAGCTGTGCCAAATATCGGCTCACATGCTCGATGGAGCTGGAACCATCTGATCCACTAAACTTTGTGAAGTCCGGGAGCCGATATTTGGGTGGTAGCGGGATCAGTTCGTAGTCGTTGGGGTACGGCTTGGTGTAGCCGAACGTCTTCCGTTTCGGCATCATGCCGAACTGATCTTTCAGGATTGCACAAATCTGATCCGCTGTGATGGCTGAAGGTGTCGAACCCTGAAGATTCGCCGGGGTGGCATACTTAACCAGCCATGCTTGCTTTTCCGGTTCTAAGCCAAACTGCAGGAGCTGGGCTTTGGAGGTTTGTCGGAGTGGCGTACTTAGCTAGCCACGATTGCTTCTCAGGATCGGCTCCCGACGTTCCTCCTGCCGTTCCAGAGGCCCCTGATGTTGCAGCCTGGTTCGAGAGTGCCCGAGTGTTGCGATGCGGTACGTACGCGCACGCGTACCCGTGCGGGATCTCCTTGGGTGCCTCAGGTAGGAATTGGTAGTCACTAGGATCACCACCAATCTTGTAGACGACGTATGCCGATGAGCTCGGCAGTTCCGGTGCTGCCCATGCGAACGGCTGGGGCTGGAGTGGCATCTCTCCTTTGAAAGTCCCCAGAGCTGGTCCCGACGGAGAATACCGGTGGCTCATGACTTCCTGGACCACGCGCAGAGCGACACGCTCCAAAGTGTTCACCAGGCTCTCAGAGTGGCGGTGCAGCGAATGAGCCACCATGTAGTTGATTTCCTGCCGCAGCGACCTGGTGCGTTCTTCCGACGGGGCGGACAGGTCCACTCCATCGAGTGCGCCTTCGGTGTGAAACCCTTCCACCCGACGCCATGGGAGCGGGTTCGGTGGAAAGAGCCGATGAGTTCGGCTTCGAGGGTTGCCTTGATCTCGTCATGTTTCTTCTTGAGCTCATCAGGCAGATCCTCGTACTTGACCGGAGTGCCTTCCGCCATCTCGGATGTAGATGGCGATGTCGTGGATGTCGAAGGTTGTCCCACCGGGCGTGCCAGAATGTGTTGACGTCAGAAACCCCCTGGCGGGCAGAGACGGGCAACACGAGTAGAGCCGGGAACAACTAGGGCTGCGGCTGGCCCCGGTCCCTCGCAGCGACGGCCCGCAAAGCCTCCTCGGTCGCACGTCCGATGCTATCGCAAGGGCGTGCCACCTGACCTATACCTGGTCAGGAAGGTGTGGATGATGCCTCGCTTAGTTTCCTGCATGGCATACACGTAAACATTAAATACGAGCCTCGATCGGCTCTCATGTTATCCTGTGAATCGGCTCAAAGAGCCGATCCACCCATGATTCGAACGAGGTGTCCGAATATATGGTGGTCCTGCTTGATCAAGATAAAGCGAATTAGATCTACGATGATTTAGGGTTTTCACCGCATAATCGGATCATCCTACTCACGATTGGGCCTCGCGCTCGCGCACGGTGACCGTAAGCCGATCCTAGACAGGGCCTAAAAACCAACACGAGGTTGATCCCCGGAACATCCTTTCTAGGGCTAGCAAACGTCACCCTACACGCCGCTGGATCCTCCAACCCTTTGTAAGGCCTAACTATTGCGGATGTTAAACTAATCCTTGATGAACAAGGAGCAACCGTAACGGATCAGATCTACTAAACTATGATCAAGCGGGGTGCCGCCCCTACATCTGAGATAGGTGTAAGGGCGGCTAGATGTGCAAGGGTTGCATAACGAAATCATGTAATTCGAAGAACAATGGTAACCCTAACACATCTAAGATAACTACGTTGCTCGCCATCAAAAAAGCTTCAGCACGAGCAACGCATGAACAACGTGGGCAGGCTTGTGCTGCCTAGATCGCAAGATGCGATCTAGGCAGCATGGTGCTTACCGGAGAAACCCTCGAGACGAAGGAGTTGGCGATGCGCCGAGATTTGTTTGTGTTGAACGTTGGTTGTTGTTTATTCCATAAACCCTAGATACATATTTATAGTCCAGCGGACTTTCTAATTGAGGCGTGCACCTAACCGTGCACGGGCTAAACTCTATCTGTTAATCTACGCGTAATCTAATATATTACAGATACACGGGCCAACTAGCCCAAACTTTGCATGTAAGGCCGATTCACGTATTTCTTCCATATATATATATTCTTCGAGTCCATCTTGATCGCGGCCCACCTCTGACTCGGTCAAATTCTGGTGATAACACCAGTTCAATGGCCATGTGCCATTTTTTCTGTTGCAACACCACATGCAATTGGAAATATCATAGTTGCAACACATGGCTAGCACGAGTCATGACATAATCAAACTATTTAGGAGTCAAGCTAATTGTCAGTCGATTAAGAATTAATAGAACTGTGGGACAAATCCTAGAACTTCATTTATTCATTTATTTTGTAACGAGAGAGTAGTATGTAGCAGCAGTCATACCAATAGGTAGTGGGCTTGAGACAAATTATAGTAAGTGGTTATCTAGTTATCACGTGTTTATATTAATTCTTTTTACTTCTTTGTAAACAATTTTCCAACCTTAAATATTAACTAGTAGATAGATCTGTATTATAAAAATTAATCACATGCTATAAGAGGTATATTATTAGTATTTCATGTTTTACTATTTTATCACAGATTGTTGAAATTGTATCAAATAGGTGTATATGCTATTACTAGTAGATGTCTGACACCCTCTACAGTACTAGGCTGTCCACCGCGAACCTTTAGGAAAGGAGGGACGGCCCTTTGAAAAAGGGGGTGTTAGGTATGCATGTGCATTTCTCAGGCTGGGCCGGGCCTCGGGCCGGGCTGACCAAAGCCCAACGCAATTTTTTTGGCCCAGGCTCGGCTCGGCCCGACTGTCGGGCCGAAAAAATTGGCCGAAGCCAGGCCCATCACAGAGAAAGCCCGTCGGGCCTCGGGCCGGGCCGCTTCAGTAAATCGCATAAAACCACAGCTCAGGCCTGGCCCGACCAAAACATCGGGCCAAAAAATTAGGCCCAGGCCCGGTCCGGAGACATGGTCGGGTCGGGCTTGGCCTGGGAATTTTGGGTCGGGATGGGCCGGGCCGGGCCGACCGGCCTGGGCTGCCCATGGCCAGGTATGGTGTCAGGCCTCCTCTTATCTTCTAGCATGGGGGGCATGATCTTCTCTAGCTACAAAGTGCGTCACGGCTTCCGTCATACAGTTTTCTTTATCTCTCCACGGTACGCCTTGTGGAGGGGTCATGCGTAGCATCTCCTGGAGCCTGGCACGAACTCCTCGCGAGGGCTTCGGCTCTTCTGGTGTCGTCAGGTCTTGAATTCATCGCGAGGGGTTCCTCGCGAGGGGCTTCTTCTCACGAAGCCATGGAGCTTCAAAGAGGGAGAGATCCCTTGCTGCTTGTAGATGGGCCGCCGCACGAGCCCAACAGCAGGTGGACCATGGTACCTCTGATGCCACTACACCGACAAGTACACATGTGGTATGTAAACAAAACCTTGTCCCTAGTAAAATGGTCCATTGATTAATAGATGATCAAGGTTTCCTAATCATGGACATCATCGTTAATTAATAATGGAGTCATATTGTTGGATGAATGACATGATGGACTCACACCCATATAAAGTATTGCAATGTGATCCAGTCACAAAGTTCAGCATTGCGATACTAAAGAAATACTGTAACCTAATTCTTAGACCGTGAGACCATATGTAATCACTATCACCATCGACTGCTTTCACATTATCAACAGGGTAGTCATAAAGGTACTGCTCAGGTATTCCAAAGGGATTCTTTGAGGCGTATGTGTCAATACTAGGATTTGTCCATCTACGTGACAAATAGATGCTCAGGGCCCACTCGGTGATATTATCGACGAAGCTTGCAAGTGTGTGACTAGGTCATGACGATATGATATCACGAGAATGAGTTGAATATGTTTGTCGGTAATGAGGTCAAACTAGGTATACATGATACCAAAGATCAAAGTCTCGGACGGACTAGGTATCGTATGACAAAGGGAATATGACTCGAGGTTGAGATTCAATCGATGAAGTTAATTTGTTGAAAGTGTAGGGAACGTTATGGTTTTCCAGAACCCTCTGGTGGTCATTGACCAGGGAGATGTTTCGATCATGTCTGCGCATTCCCGCATCCATAGGGTGGCACACTTAAGGGTATACAACGCTTTGGGATTGATTCAAGATCGTTGGAAAAATAAGAGAACACATGAATTGTCCTGGAGAGGTATCGGAATAAGTTCCGGAGTCTATGAATTGCTCGGAGACTTAATAATATATTTTATTAATTAATTAATTGAATTAAATATTAAAAGTTGAATAAAAAATATATCCCTAAATGGGCCACCATTGGGCAGCCCATGAAGACATCCGGCCAAATCTGTAAGGGAAAGGGTGTGCCGACGGCCCATGATGGGCAGGCTGACCCCAAACCCTAACCCCTATATAAAGAGAGGCAACCCCCTCCATCTTATTCACCCCCTTGGATGTTGCCTTCTCGCCATCTCTCTCACTCACGTGTGTGTTCCCAAGTTTGGGACGTGCATACGGGGTGAGATCTCTCCACTATAGGGACATCGTCGTGCTGCTGGAATCTCGGTCTAAATTTTCTTCTTCTGCTGCTTCGCTGGACCAGAGCCCGGGGGACGTCTATACACCGTACTTGTGTAGAACTGTGGAGGTGTGACACTTGGAGCACTTCTATCGCCGATACTTCTTCTCCGTATCGAGATCGGCGTCGCTGTACATCTTCATCAACAACGTTCGTTCGGAACGTAACGCTTTCGGTCTTCAAGGGCATGAACACCGAATTCCTCCGTTACTTTACATCTGCATAGAATAGATCTTGGCTACGTTATTCTATCGTAAAAAAATTGTTTTCTCCTACTGAAATCTATAATCACTACAATATCCAAAAAAAAAGCACTTGCCATTTTTTTTACAATTACCACATATACATCGAGCTAGCTAATTTCAATTGGTACTGCTAACAAAATTAACTGGTAACACTTATATGGTTGATACTACCACTGAATCTATCGAACCTCCATAAAGAATTCCAATGCACAAAAATCCTCTCAAAAAAGGAAGAAGTATAAGCAGGGAAATCGACCAATCCATGGGCATCGGTCCACTATTTGGTGACTATGTGGTGGATAAAGTTGTTGTAGCGGATTGTGCCGTCTGCAGCGATGTCGTGTGTCTCGAGCTTCTCACCAATGGAGGTGAGTGGCAGAGGTTGGCAACATAGACGGTGCCCGATGCGTCCTTGTTGAGGACATGAAAGACGTCGTGGAACGGATGGTCGAAGGGCACATATGAGGTCGAGGATGTTGGATATGTGCCCTAGAGGCAATGAATAAAGATGTTTTATTATCATATATGTAATGTTCATAATAAATTTTATGCCATGCTATACTGTATTAAACAAAAACATTAGTACTCTCCGGGTTTCGCGTCTCGAGAGGAACACGCCTACCTCGGCAACACCCTAAAAGTTATCGAACATAGGGGCGAAGTCCAAGCTTCCCGAAGCCATGTCGATGACCGAGCGATGCAGACTTTGCCGTCCATGTCGCAGAGGGAGAAGGCCTCCCGCGTGGTGTTTTTGGCTACAATGAGAGAGAAAGGATAATGCGAGAGGATAAGGCCCACCGATGGTGGTGCGCAAGGATCGTTAGAAACTCGAATCCTAAAACGCCGCACGTGCCCGACCAAATTTATAGTTAAACTTATTTCTCGAAATACGTAATTGCCCATTAATCCGGTATGGAGGTAGTACTATGCAAAAAAATGAGACCAACCCAGGCACTAGCACCTGTTGACATTTTTATATAGAAGAAACTCCATGAGTGCACAGCGGGAGTACCAGGACTCGAACGCTGGCCGGCAGCCTGCGCTCCCGCAGAGCTAACCAACGGACCGACGGCCCGTTCTCAGGAGGTAGTACTATGCACTATACAGCTTCCCGTTGGCAATGGGTAGAGAAATCTCGCGTTGGCAACGAGTAGAGAAATCAACATGTTGAATCGTAGAAAAAAAAGTCCACTGTCACATACTCACATTGCCTTGTTCTTTTAGGGTATGCGGTGCCCGGATCGGTCTTTTAGCCTATAGTGCGCATCTCACGTAGTTTTAGATCAACCGGCTCCATCATCCCTTCATATCTAAAAATACAACAAAATAGTCCAAGCTAGCCAAAGATAAAAAGCCCAAGCTAACTAAAGGAAAAAAAAAGACCCAATTTCCAGCTCACTAGGAGTTAACATATTCCTTGCCGTCTTCCTAATCCGTGTTTAGAGTAAAAATAATGAGAGATGAATTGTTGATTTCATTGATGATTGAGGGGTATATATACCCAGCGAACAGACGCCAATAAAGACGGTTTACAAGGTTGTGTCCCTTCGAAGGGACGTGGCTGTTGGACAAAAAGTAACTATCTAGTTAGCTTAAGACCTAAGCTAATCCTATTTCTAACACTCCCCCTTGGACAACGCCGTTTCTTGAAAATCCGCTGTATAATCTTCAAGATCTTCTTGTATAGTCTTGAAGTCTTCTTGCGTATCCATGAGGATGCCCTTGTAAACAATGTTGCTCTGTGTAAACTCTATCATCTTTAGAATTTCTCCCCCCAAAACCCATTGGGAAAAATATGAGGAGAGTTGTATGTGATATGTTGTTAAAACTCCTTTAAACCATGTTGGAAAAATAAGGAGAAAATAATACAACATATAAAAATTACTGTCTCTTGAGAACTCACATGAGCAAAACCTTGATAAGGAAAAATCTCATTAGTGAGTTTAGAGATCAATAAATATGCCTTATATACTTCCTTTAAAAACCCCAGTGGGGAAAAATAGGAGGTACGACATATAAATATTGCAAAGAGTGCAATATGATGTGCCACCGAAACTCCTTTAAAACCCAATGGGGAAAAAACAAGGAGAAAGCAATGTGGCATATCTAGACACTTGTATTTATATTATCTCATTAAAAACCTTTTATGAGAAACCATTAGGAAAACTCATTAAGGGAAAACGAGTACAATATATATGATCTAATGATCATCACCGGGTTATAATTTGGGAGTTTTACTCCCCCTGAACTTTGCAAATCTAAAAGTTGTCTCACACCAATCCATGAACTTAAATTCATGAGTATGGGAATCTGTAAAACAATCTATTAGATTTTCACATGATATGTTTGCAAAGTGTTTATCTTCCTAGTTTGAAAAATATTAATTTAACCCTTATGCATTTGAGCAATACAAGTGGTATTATCGGATAGATAATGGTGGGTGATTCTGTTGAATCTTAACCACATGATCTTGAATGTGGTCAGTCGAGCCTATTTTGTTCTCTTAGTTAGAAGGCTCTTTCATTGAATTCAGTCTATGATATGGCATTTTCGGGATCGATAATTATAGCCAATGTAGATTACACGATGGTCAAATCTTGATATTCCTAAGGGAATTAATCAAGATCATTTGAGCCTTAAATATATCGGAGGATATTACTTACACCAATCTTTTAGTTGGGGCTTGCACTTTAAAGAAGTTGACAACAAAATATTCACATTCATGATGTAGTTTGTATTGAGATATGGAACAAGAGGTTCAATATCACTTCATCACTACAATGTATAAATGAATTTGTATCCATATTAGGGATAGTGTGACCATATGTATCTTTGATTTGATTTATCCATATTTAATTTTTCCAAAACTTTATGGACATGTAAAGACTGATAGATATGTATTCCGAAGGAATATACTCAAGTTATAACCTTGGTTAATACTTGGTTCAATCCAAATTTCCGTCTTGATATGATTGCAAGGACCTTTCATGTATATTATAAACTTTGATGATAAAAGCATTGATATATACAAAGGTCGTGTAGAATCCAATTAGGGATTTTGGTTATGACTACATATAAGCAATCATCATTGTACGAGTAATCCTTTATAAGAAGGAGCTCTTATAGTCAATTGTACCACACAATTTGTGTTTGACTATTTTAAGTCATAGAGTGACTTTTGTATTATTACACATATGTTGCGATTTAATTTTGGATTTGGATTTATAAGCCTTAAGGACTTTAATATAGATATCCAAATTGAGTGACCCATATGATTATGTAATCACTACATCCATCAGCTACATGGATAGTTTATTTATAATTGCCAATAATATTAGTATCGAAACATAATTCCACTTATACCAATAGGGTATGTTACATCATATATAATTGATGTCGGGTCTCTGCATGAACCCTTGCGCTACAAGCCTCACTTTATCACCACCTCATTGTTTTTTTTTGTTGTTAACAAAAAGTCATTTGTCTTCCAGAGGGAAGGTGCTTATGAGGAATAGGTATTACAATGGTAAATACCTCCCTTGTTGAGTGAGTGCTATTCTTATTCAATTGCATCCTTCTAGTTGAACCAATATATGAGTGCATTAGGCACTCTGCCATGGACTTTGGTTCAGGGCCCTAAAGGTTTTAGCAATTTTTAAGAATAAATATATTTGTCGACAAAATGTAGTCTTTGTTGTATGATTCTGTTGAATCAATAATATTTGTGGAAATATGATTAAACATTTGAACTCCTCATGATTTCCCATAACAATGGAGTCAAGGTGTTTCGATGTCCCAACACTTAAAATTATGTGCACATTTGTGCTGGGTTTGGATGACGAGCATCCACTATGTGTTATTCAACTTGAGCTTGAACTACATTTACTTGTTGAGAATATAATTTCCTCTGTTCCGCGGAAGCATGTGAGAATTTATATCTCATGTGGCCAATTTTATCCCCCTTTTGCTCTCATTTTGGAGGAAAGTGGTTACATTAGGTACCTTCAATCTTTTGGCACATTAGTTGCATGCATAATATGATTTTGTGACATTTTTGTCACAAGTAAATGTTTGTGGCAGATTTACAATGTGTTGCAAATTTATGACTGAATCGTTCAGATTTTCAAGTACGTGAATATAAGGACTGAAAGTCTATGACATTTATTATTTATTTATCGGCATTCTTTGTGGTACTAATCTCCCCCTAATGCCGAAAAATATTCTTATTGCAAATGCAATCAGCGTACGGGCTATCAATAACTCCCTTGTTAGGGTTTAAGGTATTTGACGGATATTGGAAAATTATACCTTAGTTATTTATCACATAGATCCCAAATTGATGTGAGGGCCCATGATGTACGTTGGGGTGGTGATATCGGTATATAACCGAATTATCGCAGATGGGAAATACTTGTTTTATTTCCACGTACTTACTGCAAGGGGAAGCAGTATGATAAGCAACTGTTGTGATTTACATTAGATGTACGGCGTGTAAGACCGCATGTCTCCAATAATATGTTGGTATATCAAAATTTTGTTGCAGTGGTCATCTAATTAGTTCGATTCTTTTGATAAAGAATTTAGTTGCACTATTCTGGGTATGTACACGTAGGTACTTAATAAAATCACAAATGCTTGTGATAAAAATATTAGTATTGGTTTAACCAATATGTTATAATATTTTGCTCTTAATTTGATAATTTAAGCAATTAATTTAGTAAAATCATGGATTTGTGGAGATTAAAGACCCACGTAAGACCATCCACTAGAGGTGTCTATTAATACCATGAAATACTTATATGACCCATATAGTTGTTGAATAGTCAACAAGTATCTTCTTGAATAAGTTCAAGTAATTTGAGTGGAGTGTGAGAGACTTAGGAAAAAAAAATTCTCATGGCACATTAGGTGCTCATAAAATCTGATGATTTGAGAATTTTGCAACTTGTAAATTGTGACCAACAAAATTTCACTAAGTTTTCGCATTATCCCTATAATGGGTGAATAAGGCGATTATGACGAATCTTAAATTCATCAAGATTTGATTTTTTTGTTTGTTTGTGCGCAACAAAATTTAGTATGAATTTAATTCATATATAAAAATATCATGTATGAGAACATGATATTAATTAATGGACAACATACCACATTTAGTAGTATGATTATAGGCTAAATGATTTATTGGGATAGTCATGAGCCAAAATGAAATCCCAAAAGTGTATTGGGTATTTATTCCACAAGAAAATCAATATTGTGAAGGAGTGCATCTCCTAGCCGGCTGGACTTATGTTATCTTTCTGATGAAAGATTATAAGTACAATCCATATCTAGGTTATTTTCTAGTGTTTATCAAAGAGATGTTTCAAATTATCCCTTTTCACTCACATTACTCAATGAATCTAAAGTATAATTCAACGAGATGCTAGGGAACAATCGTATGTACAATGATTTATACCATAACATATATATTTGATAAACTTGATAGTTATTTTATCCCTTTTACTATGTCTACCATGATTTTGTCTGTCATTTTACCTCCACTTTACATTGATTTCTCATGGTTCTATCTGTGACCATTGAAATTCTTAGTATTTTGAGTACTAATATGAATTTCAGGTATTGGTATATCACCCGTAGGGTGTATCACATGAGTCTTCATATGAAGATATGATATATTATTATCCTGAGATAAATACGATAATTTATTGTATTATCATAAAAAAATGTAAAGTGATTTCAAGGTTTAAGAAAAAAAAACTACAATGTATTAGAAGTACTCAAAAGTGTTTGAGAAACTCTTAACATTGTAAGTATGCATCATATATCTCCTTGATGGAGATTTACGGAGAAATCAATATTTACTCAATTTCTCTCATGTAATGTGAGTTCGGTGATTTCCACTAATGAAAATGCTAGCCATGTCTTGCAGGAGATGATCATGCAACTCATTTTCTATGATAGTAAATTGAAAATATGAAAATTCGTGAAAATGCTCTATCTAGGCCAATGGTCAAGTTGATTTTTTTTAATGACTATAGGGTAAACATCAATGTTGATACATTAAATGATACTTCTATCAATGATTTGGACTTCATTCCCAAGGTGATGGGTGATGTTACATTTAATGCCAAAACAATGATATGTCTTTCTGACATTGGTTGTTCATGGTTAATATAATTATCACCGTAAGATCGAGAACCTATAGTAGTTTGTCAAAATCGACATTGTTGTTTTGTATGATGGAATTGTCCTGATAGACATTAAAAATCACTAATACTTAGTGATGTAGGTTCCACAATTTTCATTATACCAATGCAACAGAAGCATGTAGTGATCATGCCCAAATTTAATTTTACTTTGATAGTAAAATTTTCTTTGGTAAACAACAAGTATGATCTAGAGGAACAACTTGAATGTTAACCTAATGCTTTCATGACATATGTGTGTGTTTTGATCTCAAATTGTAAGTTAACACATCAGTAATGGAAAATCTGCAATTTCCGCAGTCGATGCCATTATCTTGAGATTCAAAAATTAAATTTGAGATAGTCACATAATATCATTCTTTTTAAATGAGAAGCTTGCAATTTTTTTTTCAATTGCGATAGAGTTGTTGTATCGAATTACATGTTATAGAAAATGCTAGATGCAAATATATAACATGATATAAGTTCAAGAGGAATTCGTATGAAATGCATGTAGTATACATACATTTGTATGATGCGAGGACTCGTGATGGCCTCACTGGTAATTACATGATGTAAAATTGTGCACAATATTATTTTCAAACTATATAGAAAGACATGAGGATCCTTCTTGTATATTTGTTGTAAAGCCGATGGCTTAAAAAATATAAATAATAATAGTAGAAGGTTAAAGTGCTGAAACAATAGGCTTGATGGCTCTAATGCAATGTCCAAATGACCAGATGGCTTGATTAACGAATAAAATAAGATAAGACAAAGGACAAGCCGAAGTACTCGTACTAGAGAGAGAGAAATACAGTAATAGGACAATTACTAGCAAAAATGCCCGCGCGTTGCGGCGGATTGATTTTTACTGAATATTATTTTACGGAAACGTAACTATTATCAATAATATTTGAGAATTTGTTTTTTAAATTTCACATTTTAGACGGTTTCAATCCAAAAGTTCCAGTCCATGGAGTAGAACACGGTATATATTTTCTCAATTACCATAAAATCCCATGTTTCCTTTTTTTGACTTGAGAACCCCCTGCAACGGTCCTTCATGTTTCCTTTAAAAATATCATTCAAAATTGCAAGTACCTTATAGCAGTATCTTGCATCACTGTAACAGGTCATGTTTATCTACCAAAGAAAGACTCAAACCACCTAGCAATAACTTGCAGATCATTTTCTTAAATAGTTTCCAAGAACCTGTCTTCAGTTAGATCAATGTATAAGCTAATATAAAATTGCAGAAAAGCAGTAGACCTCCGTATCGATGGATATCCAAGACCAAGTAGTACATGTCAAGCACATCTGCTGCCACGAGCAGAACAACACCGCCATGACCAGAAGTAAAAATCCAACTACTGAGCTGGGCACTCCACGCGACCACGCCCGACTGTTGGAGACCAGGCGCGGCCATAACCAGATATCTTCCGTTTCTTTTCTCTGTCAAAGTTCAAGGGGGGCAGCATGTGAAGCAAAACTAAGCTGAGTACGGAACGTCAACAAGCGAGCACAAACCATCTGCACACCCTGCAAAAAACGATGAGCTAGGTGGACAACAACATAGCAAATTGGGAGGACGGTGGCCTCAACTGATCAACCCGCTCGTGGAGGTCGATTCCTATAGTAGACACACGCAAAATCCGTCAGATCTCTTGCAGCCTGTAGCTGTCAGCTAGCATACCATATGAGTCTCGTTGGTTCCGGTCAGAAGGGCAACCGTCGCCGCATCATGCCCAAATACGAACCCCCCCGTAATGTTGTGGACGTCATCCATGATCTGTTCGGCGACGGCCGGTCAACAAGCACGGAGCAATCTAGGAAGGAGAAAAAAAGGGCATCCTCATCATCATGGCTGCCACCAAACCGGCATCCTGGCCTTCCGTCGGCGGGGAGATCAATCCTCCATGACGCTGTGATCTCGGCCACTGGCCGCGGGACACCTCGGGTCGCCGTCGCACATGCCGTTGCGGGACAGTACCACGCCCGAGGAGGCGAAGGACGGGCGTGCTAGTCCGGAGGAAGACGGGACGGCGTGGCAGTTTCCGTCGCCGGTCGCGTGCTAGGCGCATCGAGCAGCGGGACGTGCAATTGATCTGGGATCTCGTCGAGGGCAAAGTCCTATTTATTGCCATCGGATATCGAAGGAGCAAAGGAAGGATTCCATGTCGAATACAATGACGTGCGGTGCTGGGAGTCCTTATTGAACGTTGAATACGATGACGTGCGGCTCTGGGATTTCTTGTTGGACTCGGCGTCGACGGGTGCGGCCCGTAAAAAATTATAGTGCCCACTTCCGTAAGTCCTTTGTTGGGCTGGGCTTCCATGTAGTCCAGCGGCGCCAAGGTTTGGTCGGCAGACATATGGACGAAACGTTTTTTATGGAACAGACGGATCCCGGTGGTATTTTATTTGTGCCTGCAAACAACAATCATCAAAGAGATAAGATTCCACGATCTTTTATGCTGTCCCCATCGGCCATCGTCCCCAAATAGCCACGGATAAGAAATACCCAAATCTTCTCCCGTGCGGATCGTGAGGGGACGGGCAGAGCGCCGGCCGTCGGTCGCCGCCGCACTTCGCTCGCCTCGTATGCTGTTTGGGCCGCTGGGTTGAGGGCGCTGCCACTGTGAATGGCGAGGCGACGCCTAGCGCCAGTGGGAGATGGCGCCGGAGGGCGCAATCGCACAACCATGAGGGCTGGGACTCGAGCAACGCCGGAGGGCGTTGTCGTGACGAGCGCGTCGCGGCCTCGCACCAGGGGGTGCTGCTGCAAGCGCCAGTGACGAGGCGTGTGCGCCGGCCGCCGCCGTGCTGCGCGCCGAGGACGAAGGTCACGGCTGCGCCATGGATGTCGTCTCCCCCATGCTTTGGATCTTCACGTTGTAGGTAGCCACGCCGGGGAGCGCCTTGGTCGAAGGTGAGGTCGTCAAACGCCGATGTTTAAGGCGGTCCTTGCCATAATTATTACCTCCGTCTTCCTCTTATTCTCTTCGAATCTTCGATGTCTCTTCTTGCTCTTGGCAGAGTAGCTGATAACGTGTTTAGAGTACAAATAATGAGAGATGAATTGTTGATTTTATTGATGGTTGAGGGGTATATGTTTCCCTAAACCCCTAACTCGATCGTAGAGAGATTGGAGAGGATGAACTCAGGAACACGCGTGGTTTTTGTGCTGCGCTCAACTGCAGCTTTTCTGTTCTCTCTTCCTTTTATTCAATCGAAGGAAAACGTGTCGAGCAACGTGCTCCACTACTGATCGTGTCCATCCCCACGATCCGAGCTTCGTGCCCAACGATCTAGACTGAGTCATGGCTGCCGCACAAGTCGCAACAACCAGCTCGCAATTAACAGAAAACGAAAAAAACTGCTAACTACTCTATCTGACGAAACTGACGAAACTGGTAGCGGTGTCAAAAAGGACACATGTCTAAAACAGCAGATGAGCGAGGGAGCGAGGGTTTAAGCAACAATCTCCCCCTCAACCCTCGCGTACACCTTGAGTATCAACAATGCCGATCTTGGATCGCAGCTCCTGGAAACGAACGCGCCCAAGCGGCTTCGTCAAGATGCCAGCCTTCTGCTCTGCCGTCCTGATGAACTCCGGTGCCACCATGCCCTTTTCGACATAGTCACGAATGAGGTGATATCGAAGATCAATGTGCTTACTCCGATCATGCAGGACTGGATTCTTGCAGAGGGAGATGGTGGACTTGTTGTCGATGAAGAGCGAGAATGGCGCAGCCTTCTTGTTGAGAAGCTCGCCAAGCGGGCGTGCCGGCCGGATGCCTCGACGGGCAGCGGTGGCCGCTGCAATGTACTCAGCCTCGCACGACGACGCGGCAACGACCTTCTGCTTATGAGACTGCCAGCTGATCGGACTGTGGCCGAGGAAGAACAACACACCAGACGTGCTCTTCCAGGTATCCACATCGCCGGCATGATCAGAGTCGCTGAAGCCTGTCAACTTCTCGCTGTCCCCACGCCGATACACGCACCCAAGGTTCGGTGTGCCGCGCGATGTAGCGCAGAAGATGCTTCAGTGCTGCGAGATGGTCACTCGCAGGCGCCTCCATGAATCTGCTCAGGAATCCTACGGCGAACGAAATGTCCGGACGCGTATGAATAAGATACTTGAGGCTTCCGATCAGGCTCCGGTAGAGCGTTGCATCCACTGGTGCCTCAGAGCTCTCCTTGCTCAGTTGGCACCGTGCCTCCATCGGTGTGCGTGTGGCATTGCAGTCCACGAGCCCAGCCTTCTCGAGGAGCTTGCTTGCATATGCACCTTGGGAGAGGGTGGTGTGACCTCTCTCCTGCTTGACCTCCAGCCCGAGGTAGTACCGTAGCAACCCGAGGTCGCTCATGCTGAAAAGATTCTTCATCTCTTCCTTGAAGAAGTGGATCTCCTCGCACCTTGGCCCCGGTGATCACCGTGTCGTCGACGTAGACCCCGACGATTAGTAGTGAGTCGCCGCTCCCCCGTGCGTACATGCCGTGTTCCGCGACACTGCGCATGAAGCCAAGGGACACCAAGCTTGCGTCCGGCTTGGCGTTCCATGCCCTTGGTGCTTGACGGAGTCCGTACGGGGCCTTGTGCAGCCTCGTACACTCCGTGCTCGTTCCGTCGGCGGCGAAACCCGGCGGTTGAGAGACGTAGACCACCTCCTCGAGATCACCATTCGAGAACGCGGACTTGACGTCCATATGATGGACCTCCCATCCATGGTGAGCGGCCAGCGCGACGATGAGCCTCACGGACTCGAGCCTGGCCACCGGTGCGAACACCTCCTCGAAGTCGACAGCAGGACGCTGCACGTATCCCTTCGCAACGAGGCGGGCCTTGTGTTTGACGATGTGCCCGCGCTCGTCCTTCTTCACCTTGTACACCCACTTGAGGCCGATCGCACGGTGGCCCGGTGGGAGCTGGGTGAGCGTCCAGGTTTCGTTGTCGTCGATGGACTGGAGTTCTTCAAGCATCGCACGTCGCCGGCAGTCCTCACGGTCCGCTTCGGCAAACGACGAGGGCTCCTCCCCGTCATCGGGTTCGGTTCCTCGTCATCGGACACCTCCAATTCCGCGGCTGGCTCGCGAGCTGGATCTTCCGATAGGTCTTCTATTCGACGGAAGCGGTGATGCACACCAGCGCTGTCGTCTGCGTCGAAGAGTCCTTGCTGGGTCGTGGGCGGCGTCGCAAACTGAATGACGCGCCCTTCCCCCTTTTCACCTCTTGTGCCCGAGGGAGTGGTGAGCGGCGACTTTGTGGCGGCGTTGAAGCCTCACTCACGGCAGCGCCTCCTGCTGATGCCTCCGCTGCGGCAGAGTTTTCGCCATCATTCTCTGCCGTGGCGGTCCTTGCTGCCGCTGCCCGTGTGACGTACACAGGGTACTCCACCGTGAAGGAACTGCTCGCCGGCGGCTCCCCGGCGCCTCCCGGTCCCGGCCGAGCCTCCTCGTCAAAGACCACGTCTCGAGACACGTGGACACGCTTGGCCTTGGGATCGTACATGCGGTATGCCTTGGATCCTTCCTCGTATCCGATGAACACCATCGGAGAGCTTCTGTCGTCCAGCTTCTTCAGGTGTGGGCGCGTGTCCTTGACATGGCCAACGCATCCGAAAATGCGCAGGAACCTCACGTCAGGGCGCCTCCCGTACCAGGCCTCGTATGGCGTCTTGCCGTCGACGCTCCGCGTGTAGCTCCTATTCAGGATGAACGCGGCGGTGAGGACCGCTTCGCCCCGAACAAGTTCGGGACTTGCTTCGCCTTGAGCATGCTCCGCGCCATGCCGAGCAGCGTTCGGTTCCGACGCTCCACGACACCGTTTTGCTGCGGTGTGTAGGGTGCGGTGAGGTGGCGCTGCACTCCAGTCTCAGCACAGTGCTGATAGAAGGTTGCCGATGTGAACTCGCCGCCGCGGTCCGTCCTCAGTACGTGGAGCTTGTGTCCACACTCCACTTCTGCAGCCGCTTGGAACTTCATGATGGCGTGAGCAGCTTCGTCCTTGGACCTGAGCAGGTGGACCCACATGTATCGACTGTGATCGTCGATCAGAAGCAGGATGTAGCGACGCCCTCCCGGCGTCGGTGGCGTGATCGGGCCACACGGGTCACCGTGCACGAGGTCGAGTTGCGCCTCCGCGCGATGCCCGGCCTCGCCGGGAAAACGGACGCCGCCGCTGCTTCCCCGCGAGACAGGCCTCGCACAGCTCTTCTTCGTGCTCGATGTGAGGGAGGCCGCGCATGAGCTCCCCCTTCGCCATTCTCTGCAGTCCATCAAAGTGCAAGTGTCCGAGCCGGGCGTGCCATCGCCAGGCGTCAGAGACGTGCCCCACCGCGAGACAGACGGGGTGGGCAGGGGTGAAGTTGAACTTATACAGGCGATTTGGTGAGCGCTTTACCTCCATCACCAGACGATTATGGTGATCACGGACGGTGAGAAGTCCACGACGTATGCGGACGTCGTACCAGCTTTCGTCAAGCTGGCCCAGGCTCACGACGCTGCTCCTGAGCGCGGGGATGAAGAAGACGTCAGTGAAGGCGCGATGTCCTCCCTTGTCGGCGGTGAACACGACGGTCCCTCGCCCATGGATGTCAACCACGGATCCGTCCGCGAAGCGCACCTTGCCCGCGACGGATCGGTCGAGGACTGCGAAGGCATCGGCGGCGCCGGTCATGTGGTTCGTGGCACCCGTGTCCAGGAACCAGCCTTGGCCTCCGCCGTCAAGAGTAGGCGTGACGATCGCCTTTTCTTCGTTGAGGAAGATCTGGCCGCCGATGTGGGCGATGATGCTACTCTCCTGAGCGGGCTCACTGATCTCCTCGACGGAGGCCATCATCAGCCCCGGGCCCTCATCTTCTTCGGCTTGCACGAGGTTTGCAGCGCCTCGTGCTTTGGTGGATGCCTTTGCCGCCTCGTCCCTCTGCTTCTTGCGACACTCTCGTGCCCAGTGCCCTTTCTTGCCGCAGTAGCGGCAGTGCTCCCTGTCCACGGTGCCTGAGTCGTCTGTTGTTGGCGACGTGGGTGCGGGCGTGCCTACCTTCTTCTTGCCGCGATCATCGCTCCTTCCGTTGGAGCCACCGCCGCGAGGCTGGCGCTTGCGAGCCTCCCACTCGCTCCTCGGTGAGAAGGAGCTGGCCACCGGCGGCGCTGCTCCCGTGTACTCCGTCCATGCGCTCCTCGATCGCGCGTAGATGTCCTGTCACCTCCTCGACGGTCGGCGTGGCCGGGTCGAGGAGGGTCTCCATGGAGAACGCGATCTGCAGAAATTGAGAAGGCACGACGGAGAGGAACTTGCGGACGATCTTTTCTTCGTTGACGGTGTCGCCCAGCGATCGCAGAGCGGCCGCGAGGTTGGAGATGCGGAGGGTGAAGTCCTGGACCTTCTCCCCGTCCTTGAACGCCACGGTCTCGAACTCCGTTCGCAGACGCCGAAGCCGTCCATCTCGAACCCGATCGGGCCCCGGTACTCGGACCTTGATGGCCTGCCACGCTGCCTTGGACGATCCCTTGCCGATCGGCATGCGGTGCATGTCTTTCGGCGTGGATCGCAGGAGCGCCGCCAAAGTCTTCATGTCGTCGACGCGCGCGACGTGGTCGTCCTCGATCGCGTCCCAGAGCGACGCGGCCTGGAGATTCACCTCCATGACCATCGCCCAGGTCGTGTACTCACCTCGAGTGAGCATCGGGGAAGTGAAGGTTCGCGGTGGAGCCACCGCCAGACTCTCGCACCACAACCTCACCGCCGCCGCGCCGTGCTGTGTCCCTGCCGCGGCTCTGCGAGCGCCGTCGCCGAGCGGGCGGGGGAGTACGCGACTCGTGGGGAGATCTACTCCCGCTTGACATGGTCGCAGAATCGAAACGCTCTGATACCAAGTGTTTCCCTAAACCCCTAACTCGATCGTAGAGAGATTGGAGAGGATGAACTCAGGAACACGCGTGGTTTTTGTGCTGCGCTCAACTGCAGCTTTTCTGTTCTCTCTTCCTTTTATTCAATCGAAGGAAAACGTGTCGAGCAACGTGCTCCACTACTGATCGTGTCCATCCCCACGATCCGAGCTTCGTGCCCAACGATCTAGACTGAGTCATGGCTGCCGCACAAGTCGCAACAACCAGCTCGCAATTAACAGAAAACGAAAAAAACTGCTAACTACTCTATCTGACGAAACTGACAGCGGTGTCAAAAAGGACACATGTCTAAAACAGCAGATGAGCGAGGGAGCGAGGGTTTAAGTAACAGTATATATACCCAGCGAACAGGCGCCAATAAAGGCGGTTTACAAGGTTGTGTCCCTTCGAAGGGACGTGGCTGTTGGACAAAAAGTAACTACCTAGTTAGCTTAAGACCTAAGCTAATCCTATTTCTAACAATCCGTACGTGAGGAGAACCGCGACCTGAACTGGATTCCTAATCCGACTCTCACCACACCACACGCACTGCAGGCCTCAGCGGCTCAGCCTATATTAACAGCCACAAGCCTTTCTTGATCTCTGTCACGCTTCCGTTTCCTTGATTCTTGTGGTCAGTCCAGACACGAGAATCCAGAGAGAACACGCGCTCTTCCGCATAGCCGTCGACGCGATGGCATCGGCGCAGGACGCCGGCAACGATCAGTCTGTCGCGGAGTCTGGCTTGACCACTTTGTTCCGAAACCTCGGAGAGGCCATTGACGGGATCGCGGCGGACGAGACCGACGAAGACGTCCTAGACGCCCTGAGCGAGCTCAGAGAGGCCCTCGGTAAGGTGGTAGCAGCGCCCTTGACAGCCGAAGATGTCCTGCACCAGGACAAGATAGCCATGAGCGACTTGGCACTCGAGATTGACGAGGCCATCGACATGATCGCTGCGGCGGCCGCTGCCGGCAAAGTTGACTTGGAGATGGACTGGGCGCGCAAGGCCAGAGAGGCAATCGAGGACTTCACCCGCACCCGCCAGCTCAATGAGGTCGTCAAGGAGATGGCAGCGATGGGCATGGACAAGGGAACTTTCTTGCCGACCGGCGAGGTTGAAGAAGAGGCCGTGAATGAGGAGGTTTTCTTGGACGATCAGGTTCAGCAAGAGATTTACGAGGAGGCCTTCTTCGAAGAGCTGGACTACCACAAGATGGTCTTTGCCATGGACGAGGCTTTGGATGAGTTGCGCGAGGAAGCGGCTGCGTGCAAGCTCTCGGAGACCGTCGACGCGATGGCATCGGCACAGGACGCCAGCAATTATCAATCTGTCGGGAACGGGGAGTCTGGCTTCGCCGCTTTCATTGGAAAGCTCGGAAAGACCGTTGAGGAGATCGCGGCCGACGGGAGTCACGGGACCGACGAAGACGTTCTGAGCGCCCTGGACGAGCTCAGAGAGTCCCTCCGTAAGATGGTAGCAACGCCCGCGACAGACGAAGTCGTCCTTCATCGCCTATACGAGATAGCCAGGGGCCACTTCGAGCTCGGGATCGACGAGGCCATCTACATGATCACGAGGGCGGCCGCTACCGGCGACGCTGACTGGGAATTGAGTGCCGCGCGCAAGGCCATCAAGGCCACCGAGGACTTCACCCGCACCCGCCAGCTCACTCAGCTCGACATCGAGGAGATGGTAGCGATGAGCGCGGCCAATGAAGCTGTCTTGGCGACCGGCGAGGTTGAAGAAAATGGCGAGGTTTTCTTGGACGACCAGGTGCAGCAAGAGATGTATGAGGAGGCCTTCTTGGACGAGCTGGACTACCAGGAGATGGTCTTGGCCATTGACGAGGCTTTGGATGAGTTGCGCCAGGAAGCGGCCGGGTGCAGCCCCGATCCTCCGCGAACAGGGTATCTTGGACGATATGGATTTATAACACCGCAAGATCTTTTTGGATGACGCTCTGTAAGAGATGCAGCTCGCATCGAGTCCAACATACGGAAGCTAGCTACGGAAGAGATGTAGACATCTAGTAGTTTTATTGTTTCATTAGTAGTGCCCACGTCCATGCCAGAGCGCGACAAACTCACCGTAGTAAATTTCGATCAAATCATGCACATTTCTTGATATCCTTTGATGTGAAATGTTCATCGGTTCCTTTAGATTGAAGTGCATTTAGTTATTTGCATAAAGAAGCTGTCTTGGACAAGACCTATGTACTAGTATGATATACTGATAATCTGGACAGTGTTAAACTTCAGTGCCGTATTTGAGTTACCACATGTTGCCGACTGTGCTGTGTGGCAGCGTTTGATTTTTATTTTTCAATTGCGAAGAAGACACACTTTTTACATTCGCAAAAAAAGAAGAAGACACATTCTTAGACATGAATAGAAATGCACACATTGTCGCAAAATACCAGATAAATGGGCCAACCTCGACCAAAGAAAAATCCATTATCTAGCAGTGAAGTAAAAGGAAAGACCTCTGACATCATTTATAACCCTTAGTGCAACATACAAGCTTTTGATTAGTTTTACGGCATTTGAACTCCATTATAAATTATCCCTTTTGTTTGGTTCAGGCGCAAAACGAGAACGAACTTTATACAAAGGTAGAGGAATTTTACTGCTCATGATGGTTGTTCTCCGGTAGATAGCTTTTCTCTCCGGCATTTTGTTACATGGCAGAGCAAGCAACCCTTTATTTTCTGGCTGAATTAATGGTCATTTTGCATCTGTAGATAGGATTATTATTCAAGAAAAAAACATCATATCATCATTATGATTTATATGATCTTATGATCAGAGTGTGAATTATTTAGTGATGCTTGAACAAAAATAAGTGCAGCATATCTCGTGTGTGATCCCTTGTAATTCTCATAGCTTCTTCTTGCCATGCAAGTGTACCCACTGCGTTCTCTGAAGTCTTAACCTTGGTGTCAATTTTACTAGTTGATTATTCCTTTTCTGTTGTGATTCCAGATTGTTGATATCCTACAGGGTACACGGTGTGTAACTTTGTAGGTTTCCTTTTGGTACTAGTACTGCCAAAACTAGTCAACACATAGTTAACTTGCACAGTTATCCATCTGTTTCTCTACATGGTAATGCAAAAGATGCCATGTAACAAAAATTCCATGAACACCTCTTCTGCCCCTCTTACAGATTTTTCTGACCTTTTTGGTTTCTTTTAAGTTTTAACTGAAGTTTGTGCTACTAGAGTTATTGTCATAGTTCTAGTGACATTGCCTTGATGCTCGCTTTTCCTTTGCTACATAACTAGCTGTAGTGTTGGTATTACTAGTGGTAATTAACTAACTATAACAAATGCATTTGGTAATAATAGGAGGGGTCCTACTGTATCTGTGCTGGTACCATCAACTTGAAGAGAGGATAAGGGAAAGAAAGCAAAAAGAAACTGAAACTAAAAGGTACTACTTTATCACCTCCTGCTTGTTTCAAGTAATTTATATATGTGTGCTAAGGTTCAAGCTGTAGTATGAAAATTAGAAATTGTAATCATTATAAATGCCAACAAAGTACCAACAAAGCTGTAGTATAAAATTAGGACAACTTGGCAATAACTCAATGATATATTTTACACCATTGATATATTTTACTCATTGACAATAACTTGACAATTAGTCCTTTGCCAGGATTGATATATTTTACTTTAATCTGTCTCATATTTTTCTGGGCATGTTTTCATGTTATGACCGGTCTTAGTTACGTGAGGAGGGGGCCCAACCGTGGGCCCAATTAGGGGCTTAGCCCATTATCAGTTTAGGGTTTTAGCTCTTTATATACTGGTTGTAACGAGGAAAACAATCAAGCAATAATAATATTCATTATTGCCGACTCCCTGAGGAGTCGGTCTCCTAACCCTAGCCGCCGCTCCTCCTCTCCAGCCCGCGCACGACGGCGCCCTGCCGCCTCGCCCGCACGTCTCTCCCTCCTTCCCCTACAAGCTACGCCCTAGGGCGGGTAGAGCAGTTGGTTCTACCAATTTGGTATCAGCTAGCTCGACTGCGATCATGTCGTCTCCGCCGCCCACCACCACGTCGTCCGTGCCTCCGCCCGTCCCCTCGGTCGCCGCCACCACGGTGGGCTCTTTGGTGGTCCCGCTGCCCTTCACGGGCGTCCCGCTGGAGCCTCCACCGACGCTGGCCTAGCCCTGGACGCAATGGCCGCCGTCCGCCCCCGCCAGCCCGAGTGCCGCAGCCACGGGGGGCGTTCCCATCCATCAGATTCGCTTCCCCCCGTCGCCGTCTCCACTGCCGACGTGGATCGCCGCGTCGTCGACTCAGCCGGTCTACACCACCCCCGCCGAGCCGCCGATTCCCTCCCTCCCGAGAGCCGCCCCTGGGGGGTATGCATGCTCCCACGAGGCGCGCCTCGACGCGCACGGCCCCGACGAGGTTACACAACCACCGCCCCGCTACACCAAGGTCGACTTCGCCACCTACGATAGGTCGGAGGACCCCCTGAACTGGCTTAGCCAGTGCGAGCAGTTCTTCCGCGGGCAGCGTACCCTGGCGTTGGATCGCACCTGGCTTGCCTCCTATCACCTCCGGGGCGCCGCCCAGATGTGGTACTACTCCCTCGAGCAAGACGAGGGCGGCATGCCTCCTTGGGACCGCTTTCGGGAGCTATGCCTCCTTCGCTTTGGGCCGCCGATCCGCGGGAGCCGCCTCGCGGAGTTGGGGCGCCTCCCCTTCATGTCCACGGTGTAGGACTTCGCCGATCGCTTTCAGGCACTCACCTGCCATGCCCCGAGTGTCACGAGGCAACAACACGCGGAGCTCTTCGAGGGCAGACTCCTGGACCACATACGGGTGGACGTGGAACTCCAGGCCCCCCACGACCTGCAGACGGCGATGCACTACACTCGGGCATACGAGCTCCCGGCCCAGGCGCTGCAGCCGCCTCCCCCGAGTCGCGGGGCCTGGCCACCCGCCGGCCGCAGCGCCGACTACGCGGCCAGCCCGGACCGCTCCGGCAGCGACGCATCGTAATTTCCGGTGTCTCACCCAGGCGGAGCAGTTGGAGCACCGTCGCCTCGGCCTGTGCTTCAACTGCGACGAACCTTACGCGCCAGGTCACGTCTGCCCGCGCCTCTTCTACTTGGAGACAGTAGACGACGGCGACGCGGACACGGGGATCGACACAGACCGCCCCGAACGCCGCGCCGGCCACGGCGTGCGTGGTCTCGCTCCATGCGTTGGCGGGCACCCGCAACGAGTAGATGATGCTCCTGCCGGTGACGATACACGGCGAGCAGCTGGTGTCCCTCCTCGACACCGGCTGACATAGGCATCCCCAATGGGCCTGCCGAAGATGGTACCCGAGGTTTACTGGAGGCCTACGACCCGAAGTTTATGAAGCCCGGAAGCCCAATTAAGAGATAGTTTGGAAAGATAGAGTTGTACTAGAAGTAATGACTTGTAACTATTATGGGACGAACTCAAAGAGTCTCCCGGACTTTGTAACTTGTACATCACGAAACCATCGGCTCCGCCTCCTATATAAGGGGGAGTCAAGGGAGAAAGAGAGGATCGATTTCATTGTCAACATTACCCTAGTTTTCTAGCAGTCGAGTACTTTTCTGGCTGAAACCCTCGAGATCTACTTGCCCTCTACTACCTACGAAAACCCTACTCTACGATCTGTAGCCATTGACAAGTCGATACCTTGTCACCGGCTCCACACATAACTTCCTGCCGGAGGCCACCATGCGTCGCTTGGGCCTCTAGCCGACGGGCGACGATCACCTCCGCGTCACCGTGGCCAACGGCGACCGCCTTCGCTGCCACGGCGTGGCGCAGCACGTGCCGCTCTCCATCGGCGACGGGCACTTCACCATCGCGTGCACCGGCATCGACTTGGGCAGCTTCGACTTCATCCTCGGCGTGGACTTCTTGCGGCCCCTCGGGCCCATCCTGTGGGACTTCGCCGCCTTGACGATGACCTTCTGCCGCTAGGGACACCGCGTACGTTCGACGAGCATTGGGGGCACCGCTCCGGCACCGCAGCTCCAGCTCACCACGGCCGACCTCGACTCTGAGCACCCCCTGTTGGCCCACCTCCTGCAGCAGCACGGCGACCTCTTCGACGAGCCGCAGGGCCTCCCGCCTGGCCGGGTGTACGATCACCATATCCACCTCGCCCCGGACGCGGCACCGGTGGCCGTGCGGCCTTACCGCTACCCCTAGTTGCAGAAGGATGAGCTCGAGAGACAGTGCACCCTCATGCTCGCTGCGGGCATCATACGGATCTCCACGTCCCCGTTCTCGGCACCGGTGCTACTCGTCCGCAAGATGGATGGCACGTGGTGCTTCTGCATCGACTACCGCACCCTCAACGCACTCACGTTGAAGGACAAGTTCCCAATCCCGGTGGTCGACGAGCTCTTCGATGAGCTCCATGGGGCGCGCTTCTTCACCAAGCTCAACTTACGGTCGGGCTACCACCAGGTGCGCATGCACCCGGACGACATAGCCAAGACGGCATTCCGGACCCATCATGGCCACTTCGAGTTCGTGGTGATGCCCTTCGGCCTCACCAACGCGCCAGCGACATTCCAGGCCCTGATGAATGATGTACTCCGCCCCTACTTACGTCGGTTTGTGCTCGTTATCTTTGACGATATTTTGATCTACAACACCTGCGGAGCACCTACAGCACGTCGCCATCGTCTTCAACGAGCTTCGAGCGCATCGTCTTCACCTTAAGCGCTCAAAGTGCTCGTTCGGGACGACATCGGTCGCCTACCTCGGCCACGTCATCTCTGCTGACGGGGTGGCCATGGACGCCGACAAGGTGGCGGCCGTCGCCGCGTGGCCGCCTCCTCGTTCGCCGCGCGCTCTCCGCGGCTTCCTGGGTCTCGCCGGGTATTACCGGAAATTCATCCGGGACTTCGGCATCATCGCGATACCCCTCATGCGGCTTCTGCGCCGTGACGCCTTCGCCTGGGATGATGAGGCCACCGCCGTGTTCGAGGCCCTAAAGGGGGCCCTCACGACGGGCCCCGTCCTCCGGATGCCGGACTTCGCGCGGCCGTTCATCGTCGACTGCGACACCTCCGGAGTGGGGTTCGGTGTCGTGCTTCACCAGGGCGACGGGCCGCTTGCATACTTCAGCAGGCCCTTCGTCGCGTGCCATCTCAAGCTGGCGGCGTACAAGCAGGAGCTCATTGGCTTGGTGCAGGCTGTGCGCCATTGGCGTCCCTACCTTTGGGGGCGCTCATTCCAGATTTGCACGGACCATTACAACATCAAGTACTTGTTGGATCAGAGGCTCTCGACCGTTTCGCAGCATCAGTGGATCAGTAAGCTGTTCGGCTTTGATTTCACCATCGAGTATCGACCGGGGCGCCTCAACACCGTCGCCGATGCTCTCTCCCTCCGCGACGCTGCTGACGAGGACGGCGCACCCGAGGGAATGGCGTTGTGCATTCGTTTGGCCCCTCCTTCGCCCTCTTCAACACCATCCGCCAGGCTACGGAGGCGGCGCCTGACGCCCAGCTTCTGAGGCAGCAGCTGGAGGCGAGCTGGAGGCGCCATGGCGTTTGGTGATACGTCCCAAACGTATCTATAATGTTTGATGCTCCATGTTTGTTTTGTTACAATTCTTATATGTTTTATGTGCACTTTTCCACACTTTTTAGCATTTTCTGGGACTAACCTATTAATGCAGTGCTGCAGTGCCAGTTCCTGTTTTCTGCTGTTTTTGTGTTTCAGAAAAGTTGTACATGAAAGTTTCTCGGAATTGGACGAAACAAAAGCCTAGAGTCTTATTTTTTCTGGGACGAAGACAAAGGCAGAAGGACACGCGCAGGAGAGCTGCCATGTGGCAGTACATAGGGCAGGCGCGACCCTACCCTTGGCCGCGCCTGGCCCATGTACCGGCGCCTCGTCGCCTCGTTTGCTTCGCCCTTCCGCCTATTTATTCCTCGTATCGGGAAAACCCCAGGGACCCGAGCATCCATCCACGAAAAGTTCCGACGCTGCCGTCAACCCAAACCCTAGTTCGGGAGGGTTCTGCAGTCCATCCCGGCACCCAGCCGGAGAGGGAAATCACCGCCGGAGGCCTCTACATCGCCATGTCTTCATCCGAGGTGATGCGTGAGTAGTTCTCCACTGGACCATGGGTCCATAGCAGTAGCTAGATGGCTATTCTCTCCTTGTTGTGCTTCATGTATAGATCTTGTGAGCTTCCTAACATGATCAAGATCATCTATTTGTAATTGTTACATGTTGGTTTGATGTGGATCCGATTTATAGAAAGATTGCTTTGGTTGAGATTATGTATTATGTTATTATGATCTTGCATGCTCTCTGTTTCTAGTAGATGCTCTAGCCAAGTAGATGCTAGCGACTCCAAGAGGGAGTATTTATGCTCGATAGTGGGTTCATGTCTCTATTAAACCATGGGAAGTGACCTTGTTCTCTACGGTTGTAGATGTGCTGTTGCTACTAGGGAGAAAACATCAGTGTTCTATTCAAGGGTAGTTTCATCGTTTACTTTACACACATTGCTTAAAGCGATAGTCCGTTGCTTGCAACTTAATACTGGAGGGTGTCGCGGATGCAGTCCTGAGGGTGGATTATTAGTCATAGATGCAGTTGTATTACGGTCTATGTATATTATTGTAATGCCCGCATACTTTCATAGCATGTATTCTGCATCAACCATTAGCGTAGAATCTCTGTTTGTCAATTGCCCACCTGTAATTTGTTTACCCAACATATTTATTTATTGGGGAGGCGCCTCTAGTGAACTGTGGACCCCGGTCCTTTTTCTTTTAATTGCAATCTTCTACATCATTTTTCTGTTCTGTTCTCTCCAAACAATTCTTTTTCCACGCAGTTCGTTTAATCCTTTGTTTTCAGCAAAACCAGTGAGCTTGACAACCTCGCTGGAAGTTGGGGACAAAGTACTTGGTTGTTTGTGTGCAGGTCTCCACGTTGCTGCTGATGCCGGCAGTGTGTCCTGCCACGAGTTGGTTCGCAACACCTCGGGAGATAACGTTTTTCTCCTACTGGTCGATAAACCTTGGTTTCTTACTGATGGAAACTTCCTGCTGTGCTCATCATACCTTCCTCTTGGGGTTCCACTCAACGTTGTGCATAAATTCTCCTTCATTAACTCTGCGCTCAGCAAAGACTTTTTCTGGCGCCGTTGCCGGGGAGAAAAGCATCTCTTCTGCGAGGCGAGTCTCTCACTCTCAGCTCTTTTACTTTGTTATTGTTTTGCTTGCATATTTTATTTTTATCTTGTTTGCATTTTATATCGAAAATCCAAAAAAATTAGTATAGCTTTTATTTCTGTTGCTTGCATTATTTTTATTAAATGGCTACTCCTGAGAATGCTAAGTTGTGTGATTTTACTAGCACCAACAACAATAATTTTATTTGCACACTCATTGCTCCACCTGTTACCGAAGTAACTTTTTATGAGATTAAGCCTGCCTTGTTGAACCTTGTTATGAAAGAGCAATTTTCTGGTGTTAGTACTGATGATGCTGCTTCTCACCTCAACAATTTTGTTGAGCTATGTGAGATGCAAAAATAAAGTATGTAGATGGTGATATTATTAAGTTGAAATTGTTTCCTTTCTCATTAAGAGGTAGAGCTAAGGAGTGGTTGCTATCTTTGCCTAGAAATAGTATTGATTCTTGGGTTAATACAAAGATGTTTTTATTGGAAAATATTATCCTCCAGCTAAAATTATATCTTTGAGAAGTGATATTATGAAGTTTAGACAATTTGATACTGAGCATGTTGCCCAAACTTGGGAAAGAATGAAATCTTTGGTTAAAAATTGTCCCACTCATGGACTGACTACTTGGATGATTATTCAAACCTTCTATGCAGGACTAAATTTTTCTTCAAGAACTTATTGGATTCAGCTGCTGGAGGCACTTTTATGTCTATGACCCTTGGGGCGGCTACAAAACTTCTGGACAATATGATGGTAAATTATTCATACTGGCATACTGAGAGAGCTCCACAAGGTAAAAATGTAAATTCTGTTGAGGAAACTTCTACTTTGAGTGATAAGATTGATGCTATTATGTCTATGCTTGCAAATAATAATGCTCATATGGATCCAAACAATGTTCCTTTGGCCTCTTTGGTTGCTCAAGAAGAAAATCCAGATGTGAATTTTATTAAGAGCAACAATTTTAATAATAATACATGTAGGAATAATTTTGGTAGCAATAATCATAGGCCGTATCCTTGTTGGAGATATGCCCAAGAGGCAATAATAAAGTGGTTATTATATATCTTTGTATTTATTATAAATGTTTATATACCATGCTATAATTGTATTAACCGAAACATTGATACATGTGTGTTATGTAAACAACAAGGAGTCCCTAGTAAGCCTCTTGTATAACTAGCTTGTTGATTAATAGATGATCATAGTTTCATGATCATGAACATTGGATGTTATTAATAACAAGGTTATGTCATTATGAGAATGATGTAATGGACACACCCAATTAAGCGTAGCATAAGATCACGTCATTAAGTTATTTGCTATAAGCTTTCGATACATAGTTACCTAGCCCTTCGACCATGTGATCATGTAAATCACTTATACCGGAAGGGTACTTTGATTACATCAAACGCCACTGCGTAAATGGGTGGTTATAAAGGTGGGATTAAGTATTCGGAAAGTATGAGTTGAGGCATATGGATCAACAGTGGGATTTGTCCATCCCAATGACAGATAGATATACTCTGGGCCCTCTCGGTGGACTGTCGTCTGATTAGCTTGCAAGCATATGAAAGGTTCATAAGAGACCACATACCACGGTACGAGTAAAGAGTACTTGTCATAAGAAGAGGTTGAACAAGGTATAGAGATACCGATGATCAAACATCGGACAAGTAAAATATCGCGTGACAAAGGGAATCGGTATCGTATGTAAATGGTTCATTCGATCACTAAGTCATCGTTGAATATGTGGGAGCCATTATGGATCTCCAGATCCCGCTATTGGTTATTGGTCGGAGAGAAGTCTCAACCATGTCTACATAGTTCGCGAACCGTAGGGTGACACACTTAAGGTTTGATGTCGTTTAAGTAGATATGGAATATGGAATGGAGTTCGAAGTTTTGTTCGGAGTCTTGGATGGGATCCAGGACATCACGAGGAGTTCTGGAATGGTCCGGAGAATAAGATTCATATATAGGTAGTCATTTTATAAGTTTGAAAATGATCCGGTGCATTTATGGAAGGTTCTAGAAGGTTCTAGAAAAGTCCAGAAGAAATCACTATGGAATGCGGAGTCCCGGAGGGACTCCACCTACCATGGCCGGCCAACCCTAAGGGGGAGGAGTCCTAGGTGGACTCCCCCATGGTGGCCGGCCACCCCCTTCCAAGGGAAGGTGGGAATCCCTCCTTGGGTAGGTTTCCCACCATATGGAAGTTCTTGGGTTGGGGTCTTATTCGAAGACTTGTAGTCCAACAATTGGGGGTTCCACCTATATAATGAGGAGCAAGGGGAGGGGGCCGGCCACACCAAAGCCTTGGCCGCCCCCTATAGTGGCCGGCGCCCCCTCTCCCCAAACCCTAGCCGCCCTCCTCCACCACCTCTCCCGCATACGCTTTGGCGAAGCCCTGCCGGAGATCTCCACCGCGTCACCACGCCGTCGTGCTGCCGGGATTCCGAGGAGGATCTACTACTTCCGCTGCCCGCTGGAACGGGGAGAAGGACGTCTTCATCAACACCGAACGTGTGACCGAGTACGGAGGTGCTGCCCGATTGTGGCACCGTCAAGATCTTCTACGCACTTTTGAAAGCGGCAAGTGATCATCTTCTGCAACAACGAGATCTAATCTCGTAGGCTTTGGAAATCTTCAAGGGTTAGTCTCGTGATCCCCTCGTTGCTACCATCTTCTAGTTTGCATCTTGGCTTGTTTTTCGTTCTTGCGGTAGGAAATTTTTTGTTTTCTATGCTACGAATCCCATCAGTGGTATCAGAGCCGTGTCTATGCATAGATTGGTTGCACGAGTAGAACACAATTGTTTTGTGAGCGTTGATGCTTTGTTGTCTTTAGTTGGAGTACGTTGCATCTTTGTGGCATAGTGGGATGAAGCGGCTCGGGCTAACTTTACATGAGCGCGTTCATGAGATTTTCTCCACGCTTGACAGGCAACTTGTATTGCATAAGTGGCTTTGCGGGTGTCTGTCTCTCCTACTATAGTGAAGATCCAATTTACTCTTTCTATTGACAACACTAGTATCACCGTTGTGGTTCATGATCGTAGGTAGATTGGATCTTACTCGAAAACCATAAACCACGTAAAATATGCAAACCAAATTAGAGACGTCTAACTTGTTTTTGCAGGGTTTGGTGATGTGATATGGCCATAATGTGATGATGAATATGTATGAGATGATCATTATTGTATTGTGGCAACTGGCAGGAGCCTTATGGTTGTCTTTAAATTTCATGTTGAGTAGTATTTCAAAGAAGTTGTAATAGTTGCTACATGGGAGAACAATCATGAAGACGGCGCCATTGACCTTGACGCTACGCGGACGATGATGGAGATCATGCCCGTTGATGATGAAGATAATGTCCATGCTTTGGAGATGAAGATCAAAGGCGCAAAGACAAAAAGGGCCATATCATATCACATATGAATTGCATGTGATGTTAATCCTTTTATGCATATTATTTTGCTTAGATCGCGACGGTAGCATTATAAGATGATCCCTCTCACTAAATATCAAGATAATAAAGTGTTCGTCCTTAGTAGCACCATTGCTAAGACTTGTCGTTTCGAAGCATCACGTGATGATCGGGTGTGATAGATTCAACATGTGCATACAACGGGTGCAAGCCAGATTTGCACACGCGGATACTAAGGTTGCCTTGACGAGCCTAGCATGTACAGACATGGTCTCGGAACACGGGATACCGAAAGGTAGAACATGAGTCATATAATTGATATGATGAACACTTTGAGTGTTCGCCATTGAAGTTACATCTTGTCTCGTGATGATCGGACTAGGTGTAGTGGATTTGGTTCGTGTGATCACTAAGAAAATACGAGGGATATTGTTTTGAGTGGGAGTTCACTTAGTTTTTAATTTTGTTGAATTAAAATTTGAACTCAATTTATCATAAACTTAGTCTAAACTATTGCAAATATATGTTGTAGATCATGGCGTCCCCATCAATCAATTTTAACCAGTTCCTATAGAAAGAAAAGCTTAAGAGCAATGGTAGCAACTTCACCGACTGGTTCCGTCATGTGAGGATCTTCCTCGCTGGTGGAAACCTGCAATATGTGCTCGATGCACCGCTAGGTGCCCCACCTGCAGAAACTGAATCCGATGAAGTAAAGAATGTTTACGAGACTCGGAAAACTCGGTACTCTCAAGTTCAGTGTGCCATCCTATGCAGTCTGGAAGCCGATCTTCAAAAACGTTTTGAGCACTACGATCCGTATGAGTTGGTCAATGAGCTGAAAGCTATCTTTGAAACTCATGCGGCCGTGGAATGCTATGAAGCATCGAAACACTTCTTCAGTTGCATGATGGAAGAGGGAAGCTCCGTTAGTGAGCACATGCTCGCTATGACCGGGCATGCGAAGAAACTCTGTGACTTGGGAATAGTGAGTCCTAACAAACTGGGGATTAATCGTGTCCTTCAATCACTGCCACCTAGTTACAAGAACTTTGTGATGAACTACAATATGCAGAACATGAACAAAGAGTTACCTGAACTCTCCTCCATGCTAAAATCTGCTGAGATTGAGATACAGAAAGAGCACCAAGTGTTGATGGTCAACAAGACCACCAGTTTCAAGAAACAAGGAAAACCCAAGAAGGGCAACTTCAAGAAGAGTGGCAAGAAAGCTGCCGCGCCTCCTGAGAAGCCTAAGGGTGGCCCTAAACCTGATACTGAGTGTTATTACTGCAATGGGAAGGTACACTGGAAGCGTAATTGCCCCAAATACTTGGCTGATCTGAAGAGCGGCCTTGTCAAGAATAAGAAAGGTATATCTGATATACATGTTATAGATGTTTATCTTACTGGTTCTCATTCGAGTGCCTGGGTATTTGATACTGGTTCAGTTGCTCACATTTGTAACTCGAAACAGGAACTACGGAATAGACGAAGCCTATCGAGGGATGAAGTGACGATGCGCGTTGGAAATGGATCCAAGGTCGATGTGATCGCTGTCGGCACGCTCCCTCTACATCTACCTTCATGATTAGTTTTAAACCTCAATAATTGTTATTTAGTGCCTGCGTTGAGCATGAACATTATATTTGGATCTTGTTTAATGCAAGACGGTTATTCATTCAAAGTCTGAGAATAATGGTTGTTCTATTTTTATGAATAATATCTTTTATGGTCAAGCGCCTGAGAAGAATAGTTTATTTCTATTAAATCTCGATAGTAGTGGTACACATGTTCATAACATTAATGCTAAGCAAATTAAATTGAATGATAATTCTACTTATATGTGGCACTGTCGTCTTGGTCATATTGGAGTGAAACGCATGAAGAAACTCCATTCCGATGGACTACTTGAGTCACTTGACTTTGAGTCACTTGATAAATGCGAAGCATGTCTAATGGAAAAAATGACTAAGACTCCATTCTCAGGTATTATGGAGCGAGCTACAAACTTATTGGAAATCATACATACCGATGTGTGCGGACCAATGAGTGTAACCTCGCGCGGTGGTTATCGTTATGTTCTAACCTTCAGAGATGATCTGAGTAGATATGGGTATATCTATTTCATGAAACATAAATCCGAAACTTTTCAGAAGTTTAAGGAATTCCAAAGTGAAGTAGAAAATCAACGTAACAAGAAGATCAAGTTTCTGCGTTCTGATCGTGGAGGCGAATATCTGAGTTATGAGTTTGGCATGCATTTGAAGAAATGCGGAATACTTTCACAATTGACACCGCCGGGAACACCACAGCGTAATGGTGTGTCCGAACGTCGTAATCGAACTCTCTTAGATATGGTTCGTTCTATGATGTCCCTTACTGATTTGCCGTTATCATTTTGGGGTTATGCATTAGAGACAACTGCATTCACTTTAAATAGGGAACCATCTAAATCCGTTGAAACGACACCGTATGAATTATGGTTTAATAAGAAACCTAAGCTGTCGTTCCTAAAAGTTTGGGGTTGCGAAGCCTATGTAAAAAAGTTACAACCGGACAAGCTAGAACCCAAAGCGGAGAAATGCGTCTTCATAGGATACCCTAAGGAAACTATATGGTATACTTTCTATCACAGATCCGAAGGCAAAATCTTTGTTGCTAAAAACGGAACCTTTCTTGAGAAAGAATTTCTCACTAAAGAAGTGACTGGAAGAAAAGTAGAACTCGACGAGGTTACTGAACCTTCTCTCGTTGATCAGAGTAGCGCAGTATCGGAAGATGTTCCTGTACCGCCTGCACCGGTAACAGAGGAAGCTAATGATAATGATCATGAAACTTCAAGCGAGATATCTACTGAACCTCGCAGATCGACAAGGGAACGTGCCACTCCTGACTGGTATGATCCTTGTCTAAATGTCATGATTGTGGACAACGATGATGAGGACCTTGCGACGTATGAAGAAGCGATGATGAGCCCAAATTCCAACAAATGGCAAGAAGCCATGAAATCTGAAATGGGATCCATGTATGATAACAAAGTGTGGACTTTAGTAGACTTACCTGATAGCCGCAAGGCTGTCGAGAATAAATGGATCTTCAAGAGAAAAACAGATGCTGATGGTAATATTACTGTCTATAAAGCTCGACTTGTCGCAAAAGGTTTCCGACAAATTCAAGGTGTTGACTACGATGAAACTTTCTCACCTGTAGCGAAGCTAAAGTCTGTGAGAATTTTGTTAGCAATAGCTGCATTTTTCGATTATGAGATTTGGCAGATGGATGTCAAAACGGCGTTCCTTAATGGTGACATTGAGGAAGAGTTGTATATGGTACAACCCAAAGGTTTTGTTGATCCTAAAAATGCTGACAAGGTATGCAAACTTCAGCGTTCAATTTATGGACTGAAGCAAGCATCCAGGAGTTGGAACCGACGCTTTGATAAGGTGATCAAAGACTTCGGGTTTATACAATGCCATGGAGAGGCCTGTATTTACAAGAAAGTGAGTGGGAGCTCTGTAGCATTCCTGATATTATATGTAGATAACATATTATTGATTGGGAATGATATAGAACTATTAAGCAGTGTAAAAGGTTATTTGAATAAGTGTTTTTTTAATGAAAGACCTTGGTGAAGCATCATACATTTTAGGCATCAAGATTTATAGAGATAGATCAAGACGCCTATTAGGGCTATCATAGAGTACATACCTGGACAAGATTCTAAAGAAGTTTAGAATGGATGAAAGTAAGAAAGGATTCTTACCTATGTTGCCAGGTAAGGTCTTGAGTAAAACTCAAGGTCCGACTACGGCACAAGAAAGAGAGAGGATGAATCAGATGCCCTATGCCTCAGCAGTAGGCTCTATCATGTATGACATGCTGTGTACTAGACCGGATATATCACATGCAGTTAGTTTGACTAGCAGATATCAAAGTGATCCAGGAATGGAACACTAGACAGCGGTCAAGAATATCCTGAAGTACTTGAAAAGAACTAAGGATATGTTTCTTTGTTATGGCGGTGACCAAGAGCTCGTTGTAACCAGTTACACCGATGCAAGTTGGAACACTGATCCTGATGACTCTAAGTCTCAGTCTGGTTACGTGTTTATATTGAATGGTGCCGCAGTAAGCTGGTGCAGCTCGAAGCAGTGCACGGTGGCAAAGTCTTCAACAGAATCAGAATACATAGCGGCTTTAGAGGCTTCATCGGAAGCGGTATGGATGAAGAGGTTCATTGTTGAGCTTGGTGTGGTTCCTAGTGCATTGGACTCACTAGTCATCTATTGTGACAACATGGGTGCCATCGCCAATGCACAAGAACCAAGGTCACACAAGAAGCTGAAGCATATCAAGCTGCATTTTCATTCGATTCACGAGTACATCGAAGATGGAGAAGTAAAGATTTGCAAAGTACACACTGATCTGAATGTAGAAGATCCGTTGACTAAAGCTCTCCCTAGGGCAAAGCATGACCAACACCAAAATGCCATGGGTGTTAGGTACCTTACAATGTAATCTAGATTATTGACTCTAGTGCAAGTGGGAGACTGTTGGAGATATGCCCAAGAGGCAATAATAAAGTGGTTATTATATATCTTTGTGTTTATGATAAATGTTTATATACCATGCTATAATTGTATTAACCGAAACATTGATACATGTGTGTTATGTAAACAACAGGGAGTCCCTAGTAAGCCTCTTGTATAACTAGCTTGTTGATTAATAGATGATCATAGTTTCATGATCATGAACATTGGATGTTATTAATAACAAGGTTATGTCATTATGAGAATGATGTAATGGACACACCCAATTAAGCGTAGCATAAGATCACGTCATTAAGTTATTTGCTATAAGCTTTCGATACATAGTTATCTAGTCCTTCGACCATGAGATCATGTAAATCAGTTATACTAGAAGGGTACTTTGATTACATCAAACGCCACTGCGTAAATGGGTGGTTATAAAGGTGGGATTAAGTATTCGGAAAGTATGAGTTGAGGCATATGGATCAACAGTGGGATTTGTCCATCCCGATGACGGATAGATATACTCTGGGTCCTCTCGGTGGAATGTCGTCTGATTAGCTTGCAAGCATATGAAAGGTTCATAAGAGACCACACACATGCTACGAGTAAAGAGTACTTGTCATAAGACGAGGTTGAACAAGGTATAGAGATACCGATGATCAAACCTCGGACAAGTAAAATATCGCGTGACAAAGGGAATCGGTATCGTATGTAAATGGTTCATTCGATCACTAAGTCATCGTTGAATATGTGGGAGCCATTATGGATCTCCGGATCCCGCTATTGGTTATTGGTCGGAGAGAAGTCTCAACCATGTCCGCATAGTTCGCGAACCGTAGGGTGACACACTTAAGGTTTGATGTCGTTTAAGTAGATATGGAATATGGAATGGAGTTCGAAGTTTTGTTCGGAGTCTCGGATGGGATCCAGGACATCACGAGGAGTTCCGTAATGGTCCGGAGAATAAGATTCATATATAGGAAGTCATTTTATAAGTTTGAAAATGATCCGGTGCATTTATGGAAGGTTCTAGAAGGTTCTAGGAAAGTCCAGAAGAAATCACTATGGAAGACGGAGTCCCGGAGGGACTCCACCTAGCTTGGCCGGCCAACCCTAAGGGGGAGAGTCCCAGGTGGACTCCCCCATGGTGGCCGGCCACCCCCTTCCAAGGGAAGGTGGGAATCCCACCTTGAGTGGGAATCCCTCCTTGGGTAGGTTTCCCACCATATGGAAGTTTTTGGGTTGGGGTCTTATTCGAAGACTTGTAGTCCAACACTTGGGGGTTCCACCTATATAATGAGGAGCAAGGGGAGGGGCCCGGCCACACCAAAGCCTTGGCCGCCCCCTATAGTGGCCGGCGCCCCCTCTCCCCAAACCCTAGCCGCCCTCCTCCACCACCTCTCCCGCATACGCTTTGGCGAAGCCCTGCCGGAGATCTCCACCACCACCGTCACCACGCCGTCGTGCTGCCGGGATTCCGAGGAGGATCTACTACTTCCGCTGCCCGCTGGAACGGGGAGAAGGACGTCTTCAGCAACACCGAACGTGTGACCGAGTACGGAGGTGCTGCCCGATTGTGGCACCATCAAGATCTTCTATGCGCTTTTGAAAGCGGCAAGTGATCATCTTCTGCAACAACGATATCTAATCTCGTAGGCTTTGGAAATCTTCAAGGGTTAGTCTCGTGATCCCCTCGTTGATACCATCTTCTAGTTTGCATCTTGGCTTGTTTTTCGTTCTTGCGGTAGGAATTTTTTTTGTTTTCTATGCTACGAATCCCATCAATCCTCCCAACAATGGAAGTGGTTCTAGTAACTCTTATGGTAATTCTTATAACAGCAATAGGAGTGCTTCCTCTGAACTTGAGGGTATGCTCAAAGATTTTATTAGTAAACAAACTGCTTTTAATAAATCTGTGGAGGAAAAGTTTAGCAAAATAGATGCTCTTGTTTCTAAAGTGGATAGCCTTGCTCTTGATGTTGATATTATTAAATTAAAGGTTGTTCCTCATGATAATACTGAGAATAAAAAAAATTCTCAAGCAAATGCTATTCAAGTTAGAATTGATGACTAATGTCTACGGGTGCTTCTATTCTTGTAGACAGTGTTGGGCCTCCAAGAGCAGAGGTTTGTAGAACAGCAGCAAGTTTCCCTTAAGTGGATCACCCAAGGTTTATCGATCTCAGGGAGGAAGAGGTCAAAGATATCCCTCTCATGCAACCCTGCAACCACAAATCAAGAAGTCTCTTGTGTCCCCAACACACCTAATAGGTGCACTAGTTCGGCGAAGAGATAGTGAAATACAGGTGGTATGAATATATATGAGCAGTAGTAACGGCGCCAGAAAAGTGCTTGCTGGCGTGTGGTTGATGGTGGTAATATTGCGAACAGTAGAGATGCAGTAAAACAGTAAACAAGCAGCGATAGCAGTATTTAGGAACAAGGCCTAGGGATCATACTTTCACTAGTGGACACTCTCAACATTGATCACATAACAGAATAAATAGATAGATGCTAGACTCTACACCCTCTTGTTGGATGATGAACACCACTAACCGTGTAGGATTACACGAACCCTCAATGCCGGAGTTAACAAGCTCCACAATATTCGATATTCATGTTTAAGTAACCTTAGAGTGCATGACAGATCAACATAACCAAACCAAGTACTAACATAGCATGCACACTGTCACCTTCACACTACGAAAGGAGGCATAGATCACATCAATACCATCATAGCAATAGTTAACTTCATAATCTACAAGAGATCACAATCATAGCCTACGCCAAGTACTACACGATGCACACACTTGTCACCATTACACCCTGCAGGAGGAATAAACTACTTTAATAACATCACTAGAGTAGCACACGGATAAATTGTGATACAAAACACATTGCAATCATAAAGGGATATAAATAAGCACTTCACTATGCCATTCATAACGGTGAATAAGTATTCCGTGAAATATAGCCTAAGAGACCCACACGGTGCACACACTCGTCACCTTTACACACGTGGGACAAGGAGTCTCCGGAGATCACATAAGTAAAACCCACTTGACTAGCATAATGACATCTAGATTACAAGCATCATCATATGAATCTCAATCATGTAAGGCAGCTCATGAGATTATTGTATGGAAGTACATAGGAGAGAGATGAACCACATAGCTACCGGTACAGCTCCGAGCCTCGATGGAGAACTACTCCCTCCTCATGGGAGACAGCAGCGTTGATGAAGATGGCGGTGGTGTCGAAGGAGGAGCCTTCCGGGGGCACTTCCCCGTCCCGGCGGCGTGCCGGAACAGAGACTCCTGTCCCCGGATCTTGGCTTCGCGATGGCGGCGGCTCTGGAAGGTTTCTCGTACCGTGGCTTTTCCGTATCGAAGTTTTAGGTCAGGGACCTTTTTATAGGCGAAGAGGCGGAGTCGGAGAGGCGACGAGGCGGTGACACACTAGGGGGGCGCGCCCCCCTTAGGCCGCGCCGGGCTATCGTCTGGGGGCCCAGTGGCCCCCCTCTGGCGACTCTCGGGTGTTCTGGAAGCTTCGTGGAAAAATAGGATGCGGGGCCTTGATTTCGTCCGATTCCGAGAATATTTCCTTACTAGGATTTCTGGAACCAAAAACAGCAGAAAACAGGAACTGGCCCTTCGGCATCTCGTCAATAGGTTAGTTCCGGAAAACGCATAAATATGACATATAATGTGTACATAAAACATGTAGATATCATCAATAATGTGGCATGGAACATAAGAAATTATCGATACGTCGGAGACGTATCAGTATCCCCAAGCTTAGTTCCTGCTCGTCCCGAGCAGATAAACGATAACAAAGATAATTTCTGGAGTGACATGCCATCATAACCTTGATCATACTATTGTAAGCATATGTAATGAATGCAGCGATCAAAACAATGGTAATGACATGAGTAAACAAATGAATCATAAAGCAAAGACTTTTCATGAATAGTACTTTCAAGACAAGCATCAATAAGTCTTGCATAAGAGTTAACTCATAAAGCAATAAATTCATAGTAAAGGCATTGAAGCAACACAATGGAAGATTAAGTTTCAGCGGTTGCTTTCAACTTGTAACATGTATATCTCAATGATAGTTTGTCAATGCAAAGCAATATAACAAGTGCAATATGCAAGTATGTAGGAATCAATGCACAGTTCACACAAGTGTTTGCTTCTTGAGGTGGAGAGAGATAGGTGAACTGACTCAACATAAAAGTAAAAGAATGGCCCTTCGCAGAGGGAAGCATTGATTGCTATATTTGTGCTAGAGATTTTATTTTGAAAACATAAAGAGAGCATAAAAGTAAAATTTTGAGAGGTGTTTGTTGTTGTCAACGAATGGTAGTGGGCACTCTAACCCCCTTGCCAGACAAACCTTCAAAGAGCGGCTCCCATGAATTATTTTTATTTTTGTGTGGCACTCCTTCCAACCTTTCTTTCACAAACCATGGCTAACCGAATCCTCGGGTTCCTGCCAACAATCTCATACCATGAAGGAGTGCCTTTTTATTTTAGTTTTATTATGATGACACTCCTCCCCACCTTTGCTTTCTCAAGCCATGGCTAACCGAATCCTTCGGGTGCCGTCCAACAATCACATACCATGGAGGAGTGTCTATTTAGGTTAATTAATTAGGGACTGGGAATCCCATTGCCAGCTCTTTTTGCAAAATTATTGGATAAGCGGATGAAGCCACTAGTCCATTGGTGAAAGTTGCCCAACAAGAATGAAAGATAAACACCACATACTTCCTCATGAGCTATAAAACATTGACACAAATCAGAGGTGATAAATTTTGAATTATTTAAAGGTAGCACTCAAGCAATTTACTTTGGAATGGCGGAGAAATACCATGTAGTAGGTAGGTATAGTGGACACAAATGGCATAGTGGTTGGCTCAAGGATTTTGGATGCATGAGAAGTATTACCTCTCGATACAAGGTTTAGGCTAGCAAGGTTATTTGAAACAAACACAAGGATGAACTGGTGCAGCAAAACTCACATAAAAGACATATTGCAAACATTATAAGACTCTACACCGTCTTCCTTGTTGTTCAAAACTCAATACTAGAAATTATCTAGACCTTAGAGAGACCAATTATGCAAACCAAATTTTAGCAAGCTCTATGTATTTCTTCATTAATGGGTGCAAAGTATATGATGCAAGAGCTTAAACATGAGCACAACAATTGCCAAGTATCAAATTATTCAAGACATTATACCAATTACTACATGTAGCATTTCCCGTTTCCAACCATATAACAATTAACGAAGCAGTTTCAACCTTCGCCATGAAAATTATGAGCTAAGAACACATGTGTTCATATGAACCAGCGGAGTGTGTCTCTCTCCCACACAAGCATTTATTCAAACAAAAACACAAACAAAAGCACACAGACGCTCCAAGTAAAGTACATAAGATGTGGCCGAATAAAAATATAGTTTCAAGAGAAGAAACCTGATAATTTGTCGATGAAGAAGGGGATGCCTTGGGCATCCCCAAGCTTAGATGCTTGAGTCTTCTTGAAATATGCAGGGGTGAACCACCGGGGAATCCCCAAGCTTAGAGCTTTCACTCTTCTTGATCATAGTATATCATCCTCCTCTCTTGACCCTTGAAAACTTCCTCCACACCAAACTCGAAACAAACTCATTAGAGGGTTAGTGCATAATTAAAAACTCACATGTTCAGAGGTGACACAATCATTCTTAACACTTCTGGACATTGCTCAAAGCGGAAGGTAATGGAACAAAGAAATCCATCCAACACAGCAAAAGAGGCAATGTGAAATAAAAGGCAGAATCTGTCAAAACAGAACAGACCGTAAAGACGAATTTTATTGAGGCACCATACTTGCTCAAATGAAAATGCTCAAATTGAATGAAAGTTGCGTACATATCTGAGGATCACGCACATAAATTTGCATATTTTTCTGAGCTACCTACAGAGAGGCAGGTCGAAATTCGTAATGACGAAAGAAATGCATACTTGCGCAGTAATCCAAATCTAGTATCAACCTTTCTATCAAAGACTTTACTTGGCACAACAATGCAATAAAATAAGATAAGGAGAGGTTTCTACAGTAGTAACAACTTCCAAGACTCAAATACAAAATAAAAGTACTGTAGCAAAATAAACACATGGGTTATCTCCCAAGAAGTTCTTTCTTTATAGCCATTAAGATGGGCTCAGCAGTTTTAATGATGCACTCGCAAGAAATAGTAGTTGAAGCAAAAGAGAGCATCAAGAAGCAATTCAAAACACATTTAAAATGACAGAAATAAAGTTGGAGGTAATATTGATGATATGTTGCAATTTAATGATATCATAAGATCACAAAGTTTGGTTGATTTGCCTCTGCAAGGTGCTAGGTTTACTTGGTCAAATATGCAGACTGACCCTCTTTTGGTAAAATTGGACTGGTTTCTTACTTCAAATAACTGGACTTCTGTCTTCCCAAACACATCTGTCACTGCTTTGCCCAGGCCAGTATCAGATCATATTCCTTGCCTAGTTTCCATTCAATCCTCTATTCCTAGAACAAAGATATTTAGGTTTGAAAATTACTGGACACAGCATCCGGGTTTTAAAGAAACTGTGCAGGTTGCTTGGCACAAAAATGTGAGAAAAACAAATGCTGCGGCTGTCATTAGTGCAAAACTGAAAAATGTCAGACAAGCTCTTAAAAAATGGAGTAAATCTATCTCCAAGCTCTCATTACTTATTGATAATTGTGAAAAAGTATTACAGCAGGTTGATGACATTGAACAAGCTAGATGTCTCACTTTGCCTGAGAGCAATTTCAGGAAAATACTTAAAAACCATATTATTCGACTTCAGTCTTACAGGCAACAATACTGGAAGAAAAGGTGTACAGAAAGATGGATAAAATTCGTAGACGAAAACTCAAAGTTCTTCCATAGAATAGCAACAGAGAGGCATAGAAAAAATTCAATTGCATAAATAACTACTGCAGATGGTATTGTTATAACTGAGCATGAAGCTAAAGCAAATGTTTTATTCCAGGCTTATAAGAGTAGATTGGGAGTGTCTGCCAATCATAATATGCTCTTTAATCTTAATCATCTCTTCAACCCAATAGAAGGACTTAATGCCATTTCAGCCCCTTTCTCAAAGGAAGAAATTGATGAAGTCATTAGGAAAATTCCACTGGACAAGGCTCCAGTGCCCGGATGGTTTTAATGGCTGTTTTCTCAAAACTTGCTGGGACATAGTGGCACCTGATTTCTATAAATTATGTCAAGATTTTGCTGAGGGAAGATTGTTTCTTGACAGTATAAATAATTCCTTGATTACTCTTATACGAAAGAAACAAGCACCAATAACTGTTAATGATTATAGACCAATCTCATTATTGAATTCATGTCTAAAGCTTCTGACTAAGTTACTTGGTCGATGATCGCAAGCAATGGATAATTAAATTGGTGAGAAAAAATCAATATGGGTTCATTAGAGGTAGAACAATTCAAGACTGCCTTGCTTGGGCTTTTGAGTATTTACATCAATGTGAGACATCAAAAAGGGAAATCATAGTATTAAAATTGGATTTCGAGAAGGCATTTGATATGATTGAACATGATACAATATTAAGTATTTTAAAGCATATGGGCTTTGATGATATATGGTTGCAATGGATCAAATGCATACTTGTCTTCAGGACATTCATCAATACTATTGAATGGTGTACCGGTAAACTCGTTTCATTGTATGCGTGGTGTGAGACAGGGTGATCCTCTATCACCATTACTATTTGTAGCTGCAGCTGAACTTTTGCAAGTCATTATTAATAGAGAAATGTTGCAAGGAAGACTATCTGTCCCAATTCCATGTGGTGATCTTTTTCCAGTGGTACAATATGCTGACGATACTATTTTGGTAATGAGAGCAGATGCTACTGAAGTTGCTCATATAAAGAGTATTTTGATTGACTATGCCACTTCAACAGGGCTGAAAATAAATTTTCACAAATCTAACCTGGTGCCCATCAACATATCACCACAAAAAGCTCAAGATCTGGCTGCTTTATTTGGATGTTCAGTGGCGTCCATGCCGTTTACCTATTTGGGATTACCTATGGGAACTACTAAACCTACAGTATCAGAAATGCTTCCTCTAGTTGACAGAATTGAGAGAAGGGTCTCAAACACAACTTTACTGATGTCTCATGCAGGAAAACTGACATATGTAAATGCAATTCTCACTTCGATGGCAACATATGAAATGTGTACTATTGAAATAAATACCAAAGTTATGAACCATATAGAGAAAATAAGAAGAAGGGTGTTATGGAGTAAAAAAACTGATGAAGGAGAAAAAAGTATTTCTCTGGCTGCCTGGGACATGGTATGTAAACCAAAAAACAAGGGTGGTTTAGGAGTTTTAAATATGAAAATTCAGAATCAAGGTCTTTTATTGAAATTCTTGGACAAATTCTATAACAAACAAGATGTACAGTGGGTCCAGCTTATTTGGGACACATATTACCAAAATTCTATACCTCATGCTACTAATGCTTGTGGTTCATTCTGGTGGAGGGCTGTCATGAAACTATCTCCCTTTTTTAGAGGCATTGCACATTGCAAAATTGGTAGGGGAGACACATCTCTGTTCTGGAAGGATGAGTGGAGTAATGGTGTTATGCAAGATAAATATCCATGTTTATTTTCGTTTGTGCAAAATGAAGATCTCTCAGTAAAGGATTTCTGCTCCTCAATAGATATGGCTGAAACTTTTCACTTACCTTTATCACCGGAAGCTTTTCAAGAATATCAACAAATCCAACAACTCACACAACAAATGAATCTGTCTCAAAATACAAAGGATGTCTGGTTGTTCCAATGGGGAGATTCTTACTCATCTAGAAAATATTATAAGTTTGTATACAGAGCTGTGAGCCCCCCGGTTGCTTTCTCATGGATTTGGAGTTCTAAATTATGGCCGAAGCTCAAGGTTTTCTCATGGTTATTATTGGTTGATCGGGTAAATACTAGAAACATGTTAAAAAGAAGGCATTTATATATTGGAAATGATTACTCTTGTCCTCTTTGTTCTACAGGAGAGGAGGAAACTTTAGAGCATCTATTCTTCTCATGTCCATTTAGTGCTTCATGCTGGTTGACTTTTAATATTAATTGGACTGGTGGACTGGGAACAATTGACAAGATTACAGAGGCCAAATCAAATTTCCAGGGGTCACTTTTCTTTGAGATTTTTACAATAACTGCTTGGGGGATCTGGAAGGAAAGGAATAATAAGATTTTCAGAAATATTGATCCCTCAAGAGCTTCCTGGAAGGCAAGAGTTATAGCTGATTTAAATCTCTTACGGTTTAAGGTTAACCAAAACCTTCGTAACATAATCTCTTCTTATATTAGTAGACTTTGATTTTTAAAATTTGTAAGGTGGGTGTATGCACCCGAGATGATGTAATTATTATATACTTAATATAATACAACACAGTAGGAGCCTCTCCTACTGTTTATGGTTCAAAAAAAAAACACATTTAAGCCTAACATGCTTCCTATGCATAGGAATCTTGTAAATAAACAAGTTCATGAAGAGCAAAGTGACAAGCATAGGAAGATAAAACAAGTGTAGCTTCAAAAATTTCAGCACATAGAGAGGCATTTTAGTAACATGAAAATTTCTACAACCATATTTTCCTCTCTCATAATAACTTTCAGGTAGCATCATGAGCAAACTCAACAATATAACTATCAAATGAAACATTCTTATCATGAGTCTCATGCATAAAATTATTACTCTCCACATAAGCATAATCAATTTTATTAGTTGTAGTGGAAGCAAATTCAACAAAGTAGCTATCATTATTATTCTCATCAAGTGTAGGAGGCATAGTATAATCACAACAAAATTTACTCTCCATAGTAGGTGGCACCAAAAGACCAGTATCATTATAATCATCATAAATAGGAGGCAAAGTATCATCAAAGAAAATTTTCTCCTCAATGCTTGGGGGACTAAAAAGATCATGCTCATCAGAACCAGCTTCCCCAAGCTTAGAACTTTCTATATCATTAGCAACAATGGTGTTCAAAGCGTTCATACTAATATGTTCCATAAGTTTTTTAATTTTCGCATCAAACCATCCATGTCTTAAATCTGGAAATAGAATAAGAAGCTCATTGTTGTCCATTATGCCAAACTAGTGTAAACAAGAAACAAAAAGATGCAATTGCAGGATCTAAAGGAAATAGCTTCGAGCACACACACAACGGCAACATGTAAAAGTACTTTACCCGGGACCGGAGTATGAGTGCCTTTTACCTTTCCTCCCCGGCAACGGCGCCGTGAAAAGTGCTTGATGTCTACGGGTGCTTCTATTCTTTTAGACGAGTGTTGGGCCTCCAAGAGCAGAGGTTTGTAGAACAGCGAGCAAGTTTCCCTTAAGTGGATCACCCAAGGTTTATCGATCTCGGGGAGGAAGAGGTCAAAGATATCCCTCTCATGCAACCCCTGCAACCACAAAGCAAGAAGTCTCTTGTGTCCCCAACACACCTAATAGGTGCACTAGTTCGGCGAAGAGATAGTGAAATACGGGTGGTATGAATATATATGAGCAAGTAGTAACGGCGCCGAGAAAAGTGCTTGCTGGCGTGTGGTTGATGGTGGTAATATTGCGAACGAGTAGAGATGCGATAAAACGAGTAAACAAGCAACGATAGCGGTATTTAGGAACAAGGCATAGGGATCATACTTTCACTAGTGGACACTCTCAACATTGATCACATAACAGAATAAATAGATAGATGCTAGACTCTACACCCTCTTGTTGGATGATGAACACCACTAACTGTGTAGGATTACACGAACCCTCAATGCCGGAGTTAACAAGCTCCACAATGTTCGATATTCATGTTTAAGTAACCTTAGAGTGCATGACAGATCAACATAACCAAACCAAGTACTAACATAGCATGCACACTGTCACCTTCACACTACGAAAGGAGGCATAGATCACATCAATACCATCATAGCAATAGTTAACTTCATAATCTACAAGAGATCACAATCATAGCCTACGCCAAGTACTACACGATGCACACACTGTCACCATTACACCCTGCAGGAGGAATAAACTACTTTAATAACATCACTAGAGTAGCACACAGATAAATTGTGATACAAAACACATTGCAATCATAAAGGGATATAAATAAGCACTTCACTATGCCATTCATAACAGTGAATAAGTATTCCGTGAAATATAGCCTAAGAGACCCACACGGTGCACACACTGTCACCTTTACACACGTGGGACAAGGAGTCTCCGGAGATCACATAAGTAAAACCCACTTGACTAGCATAATGACATCTAGATTACAAGCATCATCATATGAATCTCAATCATGTAAGGCAGCTCATGAGATTATTGTATTGAAGTACATAGGAGAGAGATGAACCACATAGCTACCGGTACAGCCCCGAGCCTCGATGGAGAACTACTCCCTCCTCATGGGAGACGACGAAGCGTTGATGAAGATGGCGGTGGTGTCGATGGAGGACCTTCCGGGGAACTTCCCCGTCCCGGCGGCGTGCCGGAACAGAGACTCCTGTCCCCAGATCTTGGCTTCGCGATGGCGGCGGCTCTGGAAGGTTTCTCGTACCGTGGCTTTTCCGTATCGAAGTTTTAGGTCAGGGACCTTTTTATAGGCGAAGAGGCGGAGTCGGAGAGGCGACGAGGCGGTGACACATTAGGGGGGCGCGCCCCCCTTAGGCCACGCCGGGCTATCGTCTGGGGGCCCAGTGGCCCCCCTCTAGCGACTCTCGGGTGTTCTGGAAGCTTCGTGGAAAAATAGGATGCTGGGCCTTGATTTCGTCCGATTCCGAGAATATTTCCTTACTAGGATTTCTGGAACCAAAAACAGCAGAAAATAGGAACCGGCCCTTCGGCATCTCGTCAATAGGTTAGTTCCGGAAAACGCATAAATATGACATATAATGTGTACATAAAACATGTAGATATCATCAATAATGTGGCATGGAACATAAGAAATTATCGATACGTCGGAGACGTATCAATGATAATATGAGGTTGTTAGCTGAATTGCATGCTAGGTGGGAAAGAGAAGATGAGATGGCTAGAGAAAATAATTTAGCCAAGGTTTACACAATTACCACCAGTATTAATACTGAACCTTTGAATGCTAGCGAACCTCCAAAATGTAGGAAAAGTCCCCACTCCACATAGAAAAGTGTATAAACCCATTAAAACTGTTCCCGACAAGCGTGCTGAAATTTTTAGAGGTGCGGGAGATATTTGTCCTTTTATTGTTGATAGCAATGATTTTGATTTTGAAAGTTGTACCATTACCGAAGTTATAAAGTTCTTGCAAAAGCTCGCTGAAACTCCCAATGCTAGTGAGCAAAATGTTGCTCTTACAAAGCATATTGCTAGTGCTATTATGAAAATGAGGGAAGAGAAGTTGAAACATGAGGCTCCAATTCCTAAAAAGTTAGAAGATGGTTTTGGGAACCTATTATTAAGATGAGAGTAGAAGAATTCTATTGTAATGCTTTACGTGATCTTGGTGCAAGTATTTCTGTTATGCCTAAAAGAGTTTATGATATGCTTGACTTGCCACCGTTAGAAAAATGTTATTTGGATGTTCTTCTTATTGATGTTGCTGCAAAGAAACCTTTGGGGAGAGTTGATAATGTTCTTATACAAGTGAATAATAATTATGTCCCCGTTAATTTTGTTGTTTTCGATATTGAATGCAATGCTTCATGCCCTATTATTTTGGGAAGACCGTTTCTTAGAACTGCAGGTGCTATCATTGATATGAGAGATGGAATAATTCGTTATCAATTTCCACTCAAAAGAGGTATGGAACACTTCCATAGAAAATAAAGAAATCACCTTATGACTCTATTTATAGGACAACTTATGGTGTTGATGAGCCACCTCTTGACAATACTTGATTTGCACCCTTTCTGCGCCTAGCTCAAAGGCGTTAAAGAAAAGCGCTTATGGGAGACAACCCATGTTTTATTTCTATTATTTTTTCTTTGTTGAGTTTTGGAAGTTATTGCTACTGTAATAAACCCTCCTTATCGTTTTTATTTCGTTTTTGTGCCAAGGGTAGCCTCTAATAGAAAGGAAGCAGTGTTTGCGTATTTGCAATTCTGAAACAGATTATGTGCTGGTCACGAAAAAAATTCTTAAAAATCGCCAGAACGTTATTTGCATCTGAACATTTTTGTGCTTATGACCCAGTATGTTAGATAACTTTCGTTAGTTTAGCATTTTTCGATTTGAGCAACATAATTATTTCTTTAATTTCGATCTCTGCCAGCTGGTCTGTTTTGATAGATTTCTGTCATGTTTTGCATTTGCGTCTTATGCTTCGTCTTTTTGAGTTATTTTGTGAAAAAGAGTTTGGGAAGAAGTAGCTACAGTAGCATATGTTAAAATGAGTGTTTAATATGTTCCATTACTGAAGCCTTGCTGGTTTGATATATTTTTATTTGCACTAATTTTGCTAATCAATTGTGCTGAGTTTTGTGTGAAGGAAGTTTTCAAGCGTAGGGAGAGAAGAATGATGCAATAAGATGAATCATGTACAAGATATCAAGCTTGGGGATGTCCCCTGGACCCCCCAAAAAATATCCAAGAAGTACAAGCGTCAAAGCTTGGGGATGCCCAAGGCATCCCCTCTTCATCAACAAAAAGCACCAGGTCATTTTTCAACACGCTATATTTTTATTTCTTCATGTAATATTTATTATCCTTGGAGCGTCTTTACTTTTTGATGTGTGTTTACTTTCAATAAAGTTGGATCCCATCATTCATGTTTACTTTTGAGTGAGATATGCTCCACCGTTTTGCATATTTACTTTGGAATGAGACACGCTCCGCTGTTTTGCATGTTTATTTTGGAGTGAGACACGCTCCACTGTTATGCATTTTGCGTTGGAGAGAGACACGCTCCACTTTTACATTTATTTGAGTTTCAATAGCTCTATGGACATTTTTTTTCATATATGAGAGTTGTTTGGTTTCATTTGGTTGGCGTTGGAAGCATGAAAAAAGTTTTATGTGTATGTGATGCAAATGGAAGCATTTTTAGACTGTGGCATAGTTATTTTTTCATATCTTGCTAGATGTTATTCTCATGATGAGATTGTTAATTATGTTTTCATTATGATTAGTCTCAAATACTGAGAGTGTTTAGTGTGCCATTTAAGGTTTCATGCATTGTTTTTAGCATACAATAGAAAAGCATAATATTGTGGTATATATTCTCCTGCGAATGTTTTTATTTGGGTCGATTTGGCACATATTTTGCAACATGTTATGACTACATTCCAGTTAATTCTTGCCTCTATGATCATTTAGTTTGCAACTTGTGTATCACTTTATGCTTTGATTAATATATTTTGTCGCTGTGCATGATTATGGCCATTATGCTCTCTTAGTTGGTCACACCCGGTTTTTTTCTAGCCTCCATTTGTATGAGTATTTTATTCATGCATCCAACCAACAAAAACCAAATATGCCAAAGCATCCACCATATCCACCTATATGTGGTATTTCATTGTCATTCCATAGTAGTTTGCTCATGTGCTACCTTTAAATTTCAAAGTATTATATTTTTGTTGCTCATGGGAAAGTAGTAAAAAATGACTATTGTGCCTAGCGTGTGTTACTTGCATAACCGTAGCTCTTTTAAGTTGCTTGTTGTGTGATAACCATTGAAATACTGGGGACACCTCAGCGTGCTTTGCCGCTGAATATCATGTGGGTTGCTATGCATGTTCATCTTGTCTGAAATGAAGGAGATTATCCATGCAAAATAGTTTGAGTATACATTTTTGTTAGATAAGAACATTGGGCCGCTAACCGAAGCCATGTATCATGGTGGAAGTTTCGGTTGGACAAATCCTCAATCTCTTATGAGAAAGTTTCTAGCAATAAAAAAAATGCTCGTGTCGTCCCGGTATCTGTTGCTCGTGTCGTCCCGGTATGGATGTCCCAAGTTGAAGATGCTTTAAAAATGAGAAATCAAAAGCAATGCATCTCCTAGGACCTTTGTACAGGAGGCACGGGGGTACCCCTTTGTGATACTCGGTTAAAACAACTTGTATGTGACGAGAGATAATGGTGATCCGAGGTGAGTATGACGAGATGTGAGCACTAGTAGCAATTATGCATGAGGCTTGCGATTTAGAAGTAGCACTTTTGCACAACCCATATGCTTTGTACTTACCGTTGACATCATCCATCTCTCAAAAAGTGCATTTTATACTCTTGTTGTTTCAATAAAAAGCTCTAGCACATGAGTGATCTTACTTGCCTCTCAAAGAGAGACCTTCTTTTACTTTTATGTTGAGTCTCCACCTTCTAGTTTATGCACCACTTATGAGAGCATAGTTGTCATTCTTAGTTTTATGTGCATGGTCCCAAAATTTTTATTGATTGATTCATAATTATGGTATTGTTTGTTCAAACTTTTTGTTTCTAGTCATTCTTATAATCTTTTAAAGGTGTCCAAGCATTTATGTTTTGTTTCCACTTATGGGACAAGATGAGTACCACTTTATTATGTATCTATGATATGCTCTTGACAATCACTTTGCTTTCCATGCATGTTATATATTTTCTTTTGTTTGATTACTATTCATGTTTTAGCATGGTTATTAAGTTTCATTGTTTGATTATATCTATCATGTTTATGTTAGGATTCTATGATTCCAGCTATGTTTGCTTTTACACTTAGATTGATCAAAGTAGTGTGACAGCATGTCACCTCAAAAACTATTTGTTTGTTATCACTTACCTACTCGAGGACGAGCAGAAGTTAAGCTTGGGGATGTTGATACGTCCTAAACGTATCTATAATTTTGGATGCTCCATGCTTGTTTTGTTACAATTCTTATATGTTTTATGTGCACTTTTCCACACTTTTTAGCATTTTCTGGGACTAACCTATTAGCGCAGTGTCAGTTCCTGTTTTCTGCTGTTTTTGTGTTTCAGAAAAGTTGTACACGAAAGTTTCTCAGAATTGGCCGAAACAAAAGCCCAGAGTCTTATTTTTCCGGGACGAAGACGGAGCCAGAAGGACACGCGCAGGAGAGCTGCCATGTGGCAGTACATAGGGCAGGCGCGGCCCCACCCTTGGTCGCGCCTGGCCCATGTACTGGCGCCTCGTCGTCTCGTTTGCTCCGCCCTTCCGCCTATTTATTCCTCGTATCGGAAAAACCCCAGGGACCCGAGCCTCCATCCACGAAAAGTTCCGACGCCGCCGTCAATCGAAACCCCAGTTCGGGAGGGTTCTGCAGTCCATCCCGGCACCCTGCCGGAGAGGGAAATCACCGCCGGAGGCCTCTACATAGCCATGTCTTCATCCGAGGTGATGCGTGAGTAGTCCTCCACGGGACAATGGGTCCATAGCAGTAGCTAGATGGTTGTCCTCTCCTTGTTGTGCTTCATGTATAGATCTTGTGAGCTTCCTAACATGATCAAGATCATCTATTTGTAATTGCTACATGTTGGTTTGATGTGGATCCGATTTATAGAGAGATTGCTTTGGTTGAGATTATATATTATGTTATTATGATCTTGCATGCTCTCCATTTCTAGTAGATGCTCTGGCCAAGTAGATGCTAGCGACTCCAAGAGGGAGTATTTATGCTCGACAGTGGGTTCATGCCTCTATTTAACCATGGGAAGTGACCTTGTTCTCTACGGTTGTAGATGTGCTGTTGCTACTAGGGAGAAAACAACGGTGTTCTATTCAAGGGTAGTTTCATCATTTACTTTACACACATTGCTTAAAGCGATAGTCCGTTGCTTACAACTTAATACTGGAGGGTGTCGCGGATGCAATCCTGAAGGTGGATTATTAGTCATAGATGCAGTTGGATTACGGTCTATGTATATTGTTGTAATGCCCGCATACTTTCATAGCATGTATTCTGCACCAACCATTAGCGTAGAATCTCTGTTTGTCAATTGCCCATCTGTAATTTGTTTACCCAACATATTTATTTATTGGGGAGGCACCTCTAGTGAACTGTGGGACTCAGTCCTTCTTCTTTTAATTGCAATCTTCTACAATATTTTTTCTGTTCTGTTCTCTGCAAAAAATTCTTTTTCCACACGGTTCGTTTAATCCTTTGTTTTCAGGAAAACCAGTGAGCTTGACAACCTCGCTGAAAGTTGGGGACAAAGTACTTGGTTGTTTGTCTGCAGGTCTCCACGTTGCTGCTGACGCCGGCAGTGCGCCCTGCCACGAGTTGGCTCGCAACACCTCGGGAGAGAACGTTTTTCTCCTACTGGTCGGTAAACGTTGGTTTCTTACTGAGGGAAAACTTCCTGCTGTGCTCATCATACCTTTCCTCTTGGGGTTCCACTCAGAGTTGCGCATAAATTCTCCTTCATCAACTCTGCGCTCAGCACTTGGCGGAGGGGCTCCTCTTGCACGGGCGCCGGATCTTCGTGCCCGACCACGACGATCTTTGACACTAGGTGCTCCTGCTGGCCCACTCGTCTGGCCACGAGGGTGTCCAGAAGACCCTCCCCCGTCTCCACGCCGACTTCTACATCCCCGGGGATCGGGCCTTGGTCCAGGACTGGGTGCGCTCTTGCGAGATATGCCAGCGCAACAAGACGGAGACGCTGCGACCGGCGGGGATGTTGCAGCCACTGGAGGTGCCCTCCCAGGTCTGGGCCGACATCTCCATGGACTTCATCGAGGGCCTCCCCAACGTGGGCGGCAAGTCCATCATCCTCACGGTGGTCGACCGCTTCTCCAAGTACGCCCACTTCATCGCGCTTGGCCACCCGTACACCACCGCGTCCGTTGCTCGTGCATTCTTCGACGACATCGTCCGCCTCCACTGTTTCCCCGCGTCGATCGTCAGTGATCGGGATCCGGTGTTCACGGGGCACGTCTGGCGTGATCTTTTCAGGATGGCGGGCGTCATGCTTCGGTTCAGCACGGTGTTTCATCCTCAGACTGTCGGCAAGTCCGAGGTGGTTAACAAAGTGATTGCCATGTACTTGCGCTGTGTTACAGGTGACCGTCCTCGCGCATGGGTGGGTTGGCTCGCTTGGGCGTAATATTGCTACAACACCTCCTACCATTCCGCCCTGCGTGACACGCCATTTGAGGTGGTCTACGGTCGCCCGCCACCGCCCATCTTGCCGGTCGATCCGGCGACCACTCGAACGGAGGCTGCCGGGGAGTTTCTCCGCGACTGCGACGAGATGCTTGCTGAGGTGCGGCAGCGTCCCGTTCAGGCTCAGCAGCTCGCCAAGCACTACTACGACGGTCATCATCGCGAGGTGGCCTATGCGGTGGGCGACTGGGTGTGGCTGCGCCTTCTTCATCGATCCACCCAGTCCCTCGACCCGCGTGCGAGGCGCAAGCTTGGGCCTCGCTCGCTGGCCCCTTCGTCATCTTGGAGCGCGTGGGCACACTTGCATATCGCCTTCAGCTGCCAGCAGGCTCCTGCATCCATGATGTCTTTCATGTGGGTCTGCTGAAGCCTTACCGTGGGGAGCCACCGGCCACGCCACCGGCGTTACCACCGATCGCCGATGGCCGTCTTCTTCCGAGCCCGGCAAAGGTGTTACGTGCCCAGCTCCGTCGCGGCATTTGGTACTTGCTGGTGCAGTGGGGAGACCACTTGTGAGAAGCGGGAGGAGTTCAGCCAGCACTACCCCGACTACCAGCTCGAGGACGAGCTGTTTGCACAGGCGGGGAGAGATGTTATGACCGGTCTTAGTTACGTGAGGAGGGGTCCAACCGTGGGCCCAATTAGGGGATTAGCCCATTATCAGTTTAGGGTTTTAGCTCTTTATATACTGGTTATAACGAGGAAAACAATCAAGCAATAATAATATTCATCATTGCCGACTCCCTGAGGAGTCGGTCTCCTAACCCTAGACGCCGCTCCTCCTCTCCAGCCCGCGCACGCCTGCCACCGGCGTCCGCCGCCTCGCCCGCACGTCCCCCTACAAGCTACGCCCTAGAACGGGTAGAGCAGTTAGTTCTACCATTTCATTTATAGACACTTGCTTTTGCTAATGAACTCTACCTGGAACTTTTTTCATGACACGTGATTGCTAATGATAAGTTCAGTTTAGATATGCATGCAAAACTAGCCATGGATACTTTTTGATTCTGTCCCATTAATATCTCGTCCCATAAGATACTTAGAGATTCAGAAGTGAAACAAATGCAGCCCTTTTTATAGATTATTATGTTTGTTCTTATTTACCAGATTAGAACGCCTTGGCCATGGATTTGCTTGACTTAGCTTGCAAGCGATGTGGTCGTCGAGGAAGGAGAAGTGTCTTTGCATCTCCACAAGGTGAACATTTGCTCCATCTCTCTTCATGTGTTATTCCCTGTTCTTCCTCTGAGGACGGCGAGGAATGGAATGCAGATTCGTTGAAAACCATCTTGAATGTGAGGATGTACATATGCTAAATAAGGAAGCCAGTATTATCTATGAAACACCACCCAAATTTGCCGGCGCTGGATAGGGACGGCGGAGCGGACTCCCTCGGCCAGGAGAGGCGGAAGGTGATGAGGTCTCTAGAAGACATGAGCATTGGTCGTGGCGGCCGCTTCGAAGACGAGAGCAGCGGCGTACGGCGGCCACAGGTAGACCTGGTAGCGGTGGCCCCTTTGACGAGACGATGGCCAGAGGTGGTGCTGGTTGCGATGCCTTCTAGGCGTGGTCGGGCGGCCCCTCCAATGGTGAGCAGAGCGGCGAACGACCATCCGCGCCTAGAGGTGGGTACGGCGGCTCCTGCGACGGCGAGCAAAGTGGACGGCGGCGAAGATTTGAATTTGAATTTCGAAATCTACGCCTAATTTGTAGAGTATTCAATGTGTTATGGACTTTTTTTTTTACCAAAATCCATTTGTACTGCGCACGCAAAACTTATTTCGGTTCGGAGTATTATTTTTGTCAATATGTAATTACTTGTGATTCATCCAAAATATAGGTCGTTAATGTGATTTTTAACAACTTCAGGATTATTTACACATTTTTTGCTTTGCTGGAGTTGTTTATCAATTGTCTACGTATGGTTGAAACAAATTTAACTCGGTTTCTTTCTTCCTGGACTGTTTCCAGTGCTTTCCCTCAATTTCCCATGCATCCAAACAACATCACGGATTGGGCCAATTTTTCCCACGATAGGAGGGGTTTCCGGGTGCACCCCTAAATTCCCGCCAGGGGTCTTATTCCCTCGTTTATTCTCCCCCAACTACCAAACAAGCCCTAAGGAAGAAAAAAAAGACACAAATTCCAGCCCACACTAGGACTATGAGTCAGCATATAACGTTTCCTCGCCGTCTTCCTAATCCGTATGTGAGAAGAACCGCGACCTAAACTGGATTCCTAATCCGACTCTCACCACACCACACGCACAGGCCTCATCGGCTCAGCCTATATTAACAGCCACAAGCCTTTCTTGATCTCTGTCACGCTTCCGTTTCCTTGATTCTTGTGGCCAATCCAGACACGAGAATCCAGAGAGAACACGCGCTCTTCCGCAAGCTCTTATCCAGCCGTCGACGCGATGGCATCGGCGCAGGACGCCGGCAACGATCAGTCTGTCGCGGAGTCTGGCTTGACCACTTTCTTCCGAAACCTCGGAGAGGCCATTGACGGTATCGCGGCGGACGAGACCGACGAAGACGTCCTAGACGCCCTGGGCGAGCTCAGAGAGGCCCTCGGTAAGGTGGTAGCAGCGCCCTTGACAGCCGAAGATGTCCTGCACCGGGACAAGATAGCCATCAGCGACTTGGCACTCGAGATCGACGAGGCCATCGACATGATCGCTGCGGCGGCCGCTGCCGGCGAAGTTGACTGGGAGGTGGAGTGCGCGCGCAGGGCCAGAGAGACCATCGTTGACTTCACCCGCACCCGCCAGCTCAATGAGGTCGTCAAGGAGATGGCAGCGATGGGCATGGACAACGGAACTTTCTTGCCGACCGGCGAGGTTGAAGAAGAGGCCGTGAATGAGAACGTTTTCTTGGACGATCAGGTTCAGCAAGAGATTTACGAGGAGGCCTTCTTCGAAGAACTGGACTACCACGAGATGGTCTTTGCCATGGACGAGGCTTTGGATGAGTTGCGCGAGGAATCGGCTGGGTGCAAGCTCTCGGAGACCGTCGACGCGATGGCATCGGCACAGGACGCCAGCAATTATCAATCTGTCGGGGACGGGGAGTCTGGCTTCGCCGCTTTCATTCGAAAGCTCGGAAAGACCGTTGACGAGATCGGGGCGGACGGGAGTCACGGGACCGACGAAGACGTTCTGAGCGCCCTGGACGAGCTCAGCGAGGCCCTCCGTAAGATGTTAGCAACGCCCGCGACAGACGAAGTCGTCCTTCATCGCCTATACGAGATAGCCAGGGGCCACTTCGAGCTCGAGATCGACGAGGCCATCTACATGATCACGAGGGCGGCCGCTTCCGGCGACGCTGACTGGGAACTGAGTGCCGCGCGCAAGGCCATCAAGGCCACCGAGGACTTCACCCGCACCCGCCAGCTCACTCAGCTCGACATCGAGGAGATGGTAGCGATGAGCGCGGCCAATGAAACTGTCTTGGCTACCGGCGAGATTGAAGAAGAGGCTGTGGATGGCGAGGTTTTCTTGGACGACCAGGTGCAGCAAGAGATGTACGAGGAGGCCTTCTTGGACGAGCTGGACTACCAGGAGATGGTCTTGGCCATTGACGAGGCTTTGGATGAGTTGCGCCAGGAAGCGGCCGGGTGCAGCCCCGACCCTCCGCGAACAGGGTATCTTGGACGATATGGATTTATAACACCGGAAGATCTTTTTCGATGATGCTTTGTAAGAGATGCAGCTCACATCGGATCCAACATGCGGAAGCTAGCCATGGAAGAGATGTAGACATCTAGTAGTTTTATTGGTTCATTAGTAGTGCCCACGTCCATGCCAGAGCGCGACAAACTCACCGTAGTAAATTTCGATCAAATCATGCACATTTCTTGTTATCTTTTGATGTGAAATGTTCATCGGTTCCTTCAGATTGAAGAGCATATTCAGTTATTTGCATAAAGAAGCTGTCTTGGACAAGACCTATGTACTAGTATGATATACTGATAATCTGGACAGTGTTTAACTTCAGTGCTGTATTTGAGTTACCACAAGTTTCGGAGTGTGCTGTGTGGCAGCGTTTGATTTTTATTCTTCAATTAGGAAGAAGACACACTTTTTACATTCGCATAGAAAGAAGAGGACACTCTTAGACATAAATAGAAATGCACACGTTGTCGCAAAATACTTAAATACCAGATAAATGGGCCAACCTTGACCAAAGAAAAATCCATTATCTAGTAGGGAAATAAAAGGAAAGACCTCTGACATCATTTATAACCCTTAGTGCAACAAAATAATACAAACAGGAGAATGCACATGAATCTTTCATGTCTCACCAAGGCAGATTATTCTTTGGTCGGAACACATGGTTTCAATTAACATCGAGACACGGGTGATGACTTCGCCAATTTTGGAGCTCCAATGCTCCAAGGAGACCTTTTAGAGCAGTTACTAAACTTAGTGCGACAAAATTAAAACCCGTGTAACGTGTATGTCTTGCAGAGTCGCATTATTCTTAGATAGGAAGACAATGTTTTAGTCAATACTGAGACGCATGTGATAACTTCACCAATTTTGGAGCTCCGCAACTCTAGTGTGCCTATCTGTGTGCGATAAAAATACAATTGTGTAGTTGAAAAATCAGTTCACTGTAACTAGTTAAAAACCAAATGTGCAACCATTCAGTATTACTGAAAATACAAAATATATTGAAACAAAATATTGGTTAGTGTATGGTGGAACAATGAAACTAGTTATCTAGAACAAATGATTCTTTAGAGAGCACAATAAGCATATTTATTTGAAACATTCAATGGAACCAAAATATTAACCAATGCAGTCCAACAAAGTTGTCTTGATGGGAAGTGTTTGCACATTATAGAACACTTTCTTACATATAACAAAAACTCAACTAGTGTGTTCGGTTTTGGGATGGGGTGGAACGGAATGGAACCGTTCCGCACCCAGAGCCCGTTCCTGCGTTCGGTTGCAAACTGGAATGGAATGAAGTGGTTCCTCCAGATGGAATATTCCCTCTAGATCCGGAATGAAGTGGTTCCTCCGATTCGGCCGGACGAGGTGGAACGTGTGACTGTCACACGCTGATTAATTAAGTTTAGCTATAATTAACGGGTGACCGTGACAATTTTTTGTCCAAACCGAACACAGGGATGGAACGGTTCCGTGCCAGTGGAATGGAATGGAGGTTCCATTCCATTCCATCCCATCCCCAAACCGAACACACCCTAAACAAAAGAAACATCAGGTCTACTGAATCATCATTAATCTAGAACTTTAAAACATTTATGAAACTCTTTCAAAACTAATACGATGAATAGAATCAAACCAAATTGGTACCGTATATGTTGATATTTTTTATAAACTTGCTCAAAGTTCAAATAATTTGATTTAGTACAAAGGGAATGACTATTTCTCAGTCGACCAAGAATTAGATATTCTCGGTCGACTGAGAATTAACTTAATTCTCAATCAGGTTACACCATTAAATCCCCGTTGTAACTTAAGTTGCAACTCATTACTAGCATGAATCATGAAGTAATCTAACAATGCAAGGCACATTCTCACTTGCAACCCATATTGTAACTCACGACTAGCATAAATCACGAACCAGTTCAATGGCCATGTGCCATTTTTTTCTGTTGCAACACCACATGCAATTGGAAATATCATAGTTGCAACACATGACTAGCACGAGTCATGACATAATCAAACTATTTAGGAGTCAAGCTAATTGTCAGTCGATTAAGAATTAATAGAACTGTGGGACAAATCCTAGAACTTCATTTATTCATTTATTTTGTAACGAGAGAGTAGTATGTAGCAGCAGTCATACCAATAGGTAGTGGGCTTGAGACAAATTATAGTAAGTGGTTATCAAGTTATCACGTGTTTATATTAATTCTTTTTACTTCTTTGTAAACAATTTTCCAACCTTAAATATTAACTAGTAGATAGATCTGTATTATAAAAATTAATCACATGCTATAAGAGGTATATTATTAGTATTTCATGTTTTACTATTTTATCACAGATTGTTGAAATTGTATCAAATAGGTGTATATGCTATCTATAATATCTATAAAGTTCATCCCCACTAAAATGCATTTAATGTTTGCAAGCTGAAATCTGGTGTAGCCAAATCACCTCAATTATTTCCATCCGTCGGATTTCCAATATATGGTCTCTATTAATTCGTCAAGAGAATCACTAGGTACGGACAAACACATCAAACTCACAATTATGCTTCCGTCTATCTCCTCTCTAGGAGGTGCCAAAAGGAACCTCACATTGCTGATAAAACTCTGGCGTTCCACTTTCAATTGATTCCTCTAACCTTTTATTAGGCACAACTCTCTATCTTCAGCTGCCGTCATTTAATTTCAGCAAACCACTACTCCCCTCCTATAGGCTATAAATGGTGCACGAAGGTATGCGGTACTTCGTTGAGCAGAGTACCCAAACCACCTTTCCTTCTTGCGCTTTGGTTTTCCATGTCGTCATTGTTGGGTCCTCACTCTCCCGGCCAAAAGGTCGAGATCTCCAGCCCTTTAGTTTCTCCTTGGTTTGGTTGCATCATTGGATCATTTTTTAAAGATATGTACAAGAGATGAAATTTGTATGTTCTATATTCACGAACAAGTTAACTGTCAAACATGATCAAAGTTTATTTTCATTCCACCAGGGCTGCCTGCCACAGTTCATGTTTGTCAGGGCAAGAATGGTCGGAGCAAGGCCAGGTTTAGAGAACCAGATGTGTTAAGCAAGATAAAAACGGACACCCCACGGTATGGTCTTTCTCATTGCGTAATCCATTTCTCTGTAGATCTCTGCATGATTCTCTTTGCCCAGACTTGAAGGAGGCACTATCTATACAGTCTCTCTACCTAAAAAAATCAGACACCTGAGAAAGCAATATTGCCGTGTTCTATAGGTTGATATATGTTTGCCGAGCAAATTAAATAATGTCGATTTTTCAAAATTCTAACTTCATTTGCCCTTAGAAATTAATATTATTTTCACTTGGTTCAAAAAATGATATATATTTTCCTGAATGTGCAGGTTAGAAGACCCACCTGTTAACTGATTAATTACATACATGGGACAACAAGGTGGCAAGATAAACTACTTTCAAATTTAAATACCAAAACTGGAGAATTGCTACAATCAGCTGCTATGAATTGTTCGGTTGGATTTGAAGATGAGGAGATTGGTCTGTCATGTGTGGTAGTTATTCATGTGTACTAAATACATTAAGTTAAAGCATGTAACGTTGGAGACGACACCATGCTATATTTGACAATATTGATAGCATCTCATTATTTATCCTAATGAGACCAAATTCTCTAGAAGTCTCAACTTACATTTGAAATTGTACAATTATATTTAATATGCGCAACCATTTTATTTCTACAAAATCCCGCGGCAACGTGATGGGAGGGGAAATAAAGAAGGTCTACCAAATATTTCCTTAGAAATTTATGGAAACTCTAAAATAGAGCTAGAAAGGGATTTACACAATGCAAGTAAGGCCAAACTTATTTCCAAAATTCCACTTTTGCCAGAAACTACATCAACTATTAATATAAGGCGTTTCCGGAAATTTGCGGTTTCACTCCTTCCATGGACACGCACAATTTTTAATTTTCTAAGGAGAACCCAAATGCAGGGGAAAAATAACCATGCATGCATGATTTATTTTCAAGAAAAGTGCATGGAACCTTAACTTTTGCAATCTGCATGCTTGAGTTTTTATGACAATTCAACCCAATTCATGCAGCTATTATATATATATGAGAATCATCTTCCATTCCGCAACAACGCGCGGGGTATCCACTAGTTACTAGTAGATGTCGACACCCTCTACAGTACTGGGATGTCCACCGCGAACCTTTAGGAAAGGAGGAATCGGCCACCCCACCTTTGAAAAAAGGGGGGCGTTAGGTATGCATGTGCATTTCTTAGGCTGGGCCGGGCCTTGGGCCGGGCTGACCAAAGGCCAACGCAATTTTTTTGGCCCAGGCCTGGCTCGGCCTGACTGTCGGGCCGAAAAAATTGGCCCAAGCCAGGCCCATCACAGAGAAAGCCCGTCGGGCCTCGGGCCGGGCCGCTTTAGTAAATCGCATAAAACCACAGCTCAGGCCTAGCCTGACCAAAACATCGGGCCAAAAAATCAGGCCCAGGCCCGGTCCGGAGACATGGTCGGGTCGGGCTTGGCCTGGGAATTTTGGGTCGGGATGGGCCGGGCCGGGCCGACCGGGCCAGGCTGCCCATGGCCAGGTATGGTGTCAGGCCTCCTCTTATCTTCTAGCATGGGGGGCATGATCTTCTCTAGCTACAAAGTGCGTCACGGCTTCCGTCATACATTTGTCTTTATCTCTCCACGGTACGCCTTGTGGAGGGGTCATGCGTAGCATCTCCTGGAGCCTGGCACGAACTCCTCGCGAGGGCTTCGGCTCTTCTGGTGTCGTCAGGTCTTGAATTCATCGCGAGGGGTTCCTCGCGAGGGGCTTCTTCTCACGAACCCATGGAGCTTCAAAGAGGGAGAGATCCCTTGCTGCTTGTAGATGGGCCGCCGCACGAGCCCAATAGAAGGTGGACCGTGGTACCCCTGATGCCACTACACCGACAAGTACACATGTGGTATGTAAACAAAACCTTGTCCCTAGTAAAATGGTCCATTGATTAATAGATGATCAAGGTTTCCTAATCATGGACATCATCGTTAATTAATAATGGAGTCATATTGTTGGATGAATGACATGATGGATTCACACCCATATAAAGTATTGCAATGTGATCCAGTCACAAAGTTCAGCATTGCGATACTAAAAAAATACTGTAACCTAATTCTTAGACCGTGAGACCATATGTAATCACTATCACCATCGACTGCTTTCACATTATCAACAGGGCAGTCATAAAGGTATTGCTCAGGTATTCCAAAGGGATTGGTTGAGGCGTATGTGTCAATACTAGGATTTGTCCATCTACGTGACAAATAGATGCTCAGGGCCCACTCGGTGATATTATCGACGAAGCTTGCAAGTGTGTGACTATGTCATGACGATATGATATCACGAGAATGAGTTGAATATGTTTGTCGGTAATGAGGTCAAACTAGGTATACATGATACCAAAGATCAAAGTCTCGGACGGACTAGGTATCGTATGACAAAGGGAATATGACTCGAGATTGAGATTCAATCGATGAAGTTAATTTGTTGAAAGCGTAGGGACCGTTATGGTTTTCTAGAACCCTCTGGTGGTCATCATGGGCGGGCACAGGATAACTACAATGGGTATTCAAAGTCAAAAAGAATTGTTGAATTGTATCCTTCAAAATTGTAACAACACTACTAATACAATCCCTTTACGGGTCGCAAAAAAAAGTGAGAAAGAAAAATCCAATGCAAAAAAAAATCAAAGGTTCACAATTTATTACAGAAGCCTACCCTTCAATAGCTAATTTTAATTAAAAAAGCAACTGTTGATTTGCTAGTTTGGAAACTCGAAATAGATCATTTCGAATTTAGATTTTGGCGCTACCTACACATGAGAAAACTCTGCGACTAACCTGGCTTCTGCGACTATGCATGTGGCCTGCAGCGGTGCAATCCCACATTAATCCAGAATCACCATGGCAACAGCGTCACGGTACCCAGTGCTCCCATCGGCCACCTCCCATGTTGCCTCGTACCGGCAGGATCGATCGCTGCGCCGTCCGCTGCCGCCGCCACTGAATCAATCTCTTCCTAGGACTGAAGTGAGACTGATTTGGCTGCAACTGGAGGCTAACCAGGTACCATGGGATAGCTAGACAATAGGATGAATAGTTACCAAATTTTTTGTGCCAAAAATAATGGGTATTCAGCTGGATACCCATGAATAAGCCTGTGCCCGCCCATGGTGGTCATTGACCAGGGAGATGTTTCGATCATGTCTGCGCATTCCCGCATCCATAGGGTGGCACACTTAAGGGTATACAACGCTTTGGGATTGATTCAAGATCGTTGGAAAAATAAGAGAACACATGAATTGTCCTGGAGAGGTATCGGAATAAGTTCCGGAGTCTATGAATTGCTCGGAGACTTAATAATATATTTTATTAATTAATTAATTGAATTAAATATTAAAAGTTGAATAAAAAAAGATACCCCTAAATGGGCCACCATTGGGCAGCCCATGAAGACATCCGGCCAAATCTGTAAGGGAAAGGGTGTGCCGACGGCCCATGATGGGCAAGCTGACCCCAAACCCTAACCCCTATATAAAGAGAGGCAACCCCCTCCATCTTATTCACCCCCTTGGATGTTGCCTTCTCGCCATCTCTCTCACTCACGTGTGTTTTCCCAAGTTTGGGACGTGCATACGGGGTGAGATCTCTCCACTATAGGGACATCGTTGTGCTGCTGGAATCTCGGTCTAAATTTTCTTCTTCCGTCGCTCGACTGGACCAGAGCCCGGGGGGCGTCTATACACCGTACTTGTGTAGAACTGTGGAGGTGCGACACTTGGAGCACTTCTATCGCCGATACTTCTTCTCAGTATCGAGATCGGCGTCGCTGTACATCTTCATCAACAACGTTCGTTCGGAACGTAACGCTTTCGATCTTTAAGGGCATGAACACCGAATTCCTCCGTTACTTTACATCTGCATAGAATAGATCTTGGCTATGTTATTCTATCATAGAATTTTTTTTCTCCTACTGAAACCTACAATCACTACAATATCCAAAAAAAAAGCACTTGCCATTTTTTTTACAATTACCACATATACATCGAGCTAGCTAATTTCAATTGGTATCGCTAACAAAATTAACTGGTAACACTTATATGGTTGATACTACCACTGAATCTATCGAACCTCCATAAAGAATTCCAATGCACAAAAATCCTCTTAAAAAAGGAAGAAGTATAAGCAGGGAAATCTACCAATCCATGGGCATCGGTCCACTATTTGGTGACTATGTGGTGGATAAAGTTGTTGTAGCGGATTGTGCCGTCTGCAACGATATCAACCTGATGGATCCACTCGTCAAACTCGTGTGGCTCGAGCTTCTCACCAATGGAGGTGAGTGGCAGAGGTTGGCAACATAGACGGTGCCCGACGCGTCCTTGTTGACGACATGAAAGACGTCGTGGAACGGACGGTCGAAGGGAACATATGAGGTCGAGGATGTTGGATATGTGCCCTAGAGGCAATGAATAAAGATGTTTTATTATCATATATGTAATGTTCATAATAAGTTTTATGCCATGCTATACTGTATTAAACAAAAACATTAGTACTCTCCAGGTTTCGCGTCTCGAGAGGAACACGGCTACCTCGGCAACACCCTTAAAGTTATCGAACATAGGGGCGAAGTCCAAGCTTCCCGAAGCCATGTCGACGACCGAGCGATGCAGACTTTGTCGTCCATGTCGCAGAGGGAGAAGGCCTCCCGCGTGGTGTTTTTGGCTACAATGAGAGAGAAAGGATAATGCGAGAGGATAAGACCCACCGATGGTGGTGCGCAAGGATCGCTAGGAAACTCGAATCCTAAAACGCCGCACGTGCCATTAATAAAATTGCCATTAATTATCAATAATTGTTAGGAAGGACGAAAAGTAGTACTATGCACTATACAGCTTCGCGTTGGCAATGGGTAGAGAAATCTCGCGTTGGCAACGAGTAGAGAAATCAACATGTTGAATCGTAAAAAAAAAAAGTCCACTGGAACTTTCTGGAATCAGGGGAGAGTATTAGGGTATTGGAAAAACCAGCAGCATGAGGCGCTCGGGTGGACTGGCGAGAGGCGACGCGGATGGCGGCGGCGGCTCGGGGCCACGGCAGTCGTGCGCACCTGGCGGCGCCGACGCCCGGAGCCCTCTGGTCCGGGGCGCGCCGGCCGCCGGGCCGGCCTCGCCGACCGGCGTTTCTCATCTGCAAGGTAAGTTCTGGCATCTCTCTTTCTCCGACGATGAGGAGGGTGTGGTGGTCTCCGCTCGGACGGCTCGGAAGAGGAGGTCGAGGACTCCGACCTCGAGGCCCTCCGGCGAAGGCGCCCGGCCGCCAGCACCCTTGGTGGCTTCATCCAACGGGCACGGGAGCTTGGGGGCTCCCTGCAGTCTGTGCGGCGGCAGTCCTTTGCCCCGGGCGGCAAAGGCTCGAGGTTCCGTAGCTCGGCACCTCCAGCGCCTCCACGGCTCCGCCGCTTGGGAAGCCGTGCGCGGCCTGCGCGTGGATCCGCCTCCGCGTGCTCTGGTCTGCGGCCTCCATGCTGGGATGGGGATCCGCCGGCGGGGTCGCCGGTTTGGCCTGCTCTGGTTCCCAGTTCGTTTGGTCCTGCTCCGAATCCGGGCTCGGAGGCTGCGGCTGGTGACTCGCGGGGACGGGCCTCGCCGCCGGCAACGCCTCCGGCGGTCATCGGCGTTCGGCGCCTTCTGGATCTAGATGGGGGAGATCCAGCCAGTTTGAATTCCCTGGTCTGGGTAGACGACGAGAGGGTGGGCCCCGCCAGGGTGGAGCGGGCGACTGCCTGCGTGGACTCCACGCCCACGGGCCTAGAGGGTGGGACTCTCCTCCCCTTGGGCGCCGCTGCTGTTTGGCCCAGGTTGGCTGCTCCTCCGGCCCATCGGGAGGACCGCTGGATCAGTGCTTCGCCTGGCCAAGAGGCCCAGCGGCCTGGCCCAGCCCACCCTCGGCGCTTCTCCTGGCTGTGGTTGCCTAAGGGTTGCTGCGACCCCAGCCTAGGGTTTCCTGCCAGATCGAGCGAAGTGAGACAGCAACTAAGTGACCCTTCTGCGCCGCGACACCGCCTCCTCCGACCTGTTCTTCCTCCGCCGCCGCTCTCCCGCTCCTTTGCGGCTGCGGTCATGGCGGGCGGCTACGACGACGGGAGGAAGCGCCGCTTCGACGACAACGCTCGGCGCGATGGGGATGCGGGCGGCGGTGGCGGTGGCCGTCGCCTCGAGGGTGGCCGCGCACATCGACAGGATGGTGGGGGCGGCGGCGGAGCTGGGCGTCAAGACGGTGGGGGTCGCCAAGACGGCGGCGGACGCCAGGACGGTGCCGGTCGCTTTGACGGCGGGCGGCAGGCCGGTGGTGGAGGCCGCCTCGACGACGCTCCTTGATGTCTACGGGAGCTTCTATTCTTGTAGACAGTGTTGGGCCTCCAAGAGCAGAGGTTTGTAGAACAGCAGCAAGTTTCCCTTAAGTGGATCACCCAAGGTTTATCGAACTCAGGGAGGAAGAGGTCAAAGATATCCCTCTCATGCAACCCCGCAACCACAAAGCAAGAAGTCTCTTGTGTCCCCAACACACCTAATAGGTGCACTAGTTCGGCGAAGAGATAGTGAAATACAGGTGGTATGAATAAGTAGTAGCAACGGCACCGAGAAAAGTGCTTTGCCGAGGACAGTAAACAAGCAGTAGTAACGCAGCAGTAGTAACGCGATAGAAACAAGTAAACAAGCAGCGATAGCAGTATTTAGGAACAAGGCCTAGGGATTACACTTTCACTAGTGGACACTCTCAACATTGATCACATAACAGAATAGATAAATGCATACTCTACACTCTCTTGTTGGATGATAAACACATTGCGTAGGATTACACGAACCCTCAATGCCGGAGTTAACAAGCTCCACAATTCAATGTTCATATTTAAATAACCTTAGAGTGCAAGAAAGATCAACACGACTAAACCAAGTACTAACACAGCATGCACACTGTCACCTTCACGCTATGTAGGAGGAATAGATCACATCAATACTATCATAGCAATAGTTAACTTCGCAATCTACAAGAGATCATGATCATAGCATAAACCAAGTACTAACACGGTGCACACACTGTCACCTTTGCACACGTGCAGGAGGAATAAAACTACTTTAATAACATTGCTAGAGTAGCACATAGATAAATTGTGATACAAACACATTGCAATCATAAAGAGATATAAATAAGCACCTCACTATGCCATTCAACGAGTGAATAAGTATTCTGTGAAATATAGCCTAAGAGACCCACACGGTGCACACACTGTCACCTTTACACACGTGGGACAAGGAGTCTCCGGAGATCACATAAGTAAAACTCACTTGACTAGCATAATGACATCTAGATTACAAGCATCATCATATGAATCTCAATCATGTAAGGCAGCTCATGAGATTATTGTATTGAAGCACATAGGAGAGAGATGAACCACATAGCTACCGGTACAGCCCCGAGCCTCGATGGAGAACTACTCCCTCCTCATGGGAGCAGCAGCGGTGATGAAGATGGCGGTGGAGATGGCAGCGGTGTCGATGGAGAAGCCTTCCGGGGGTACTTCCCCGCTCCGGCAGGGTGCCGGAACAGAGACTCCTGTCCCCCAGATCTTGGCTTCGCGATGGCGGCGGCTCTGGAAGGTTTTCCGTATCGTGGTTTTTCCGCCTCAGGGGTTTCGCGACGGAGGCTTTAAGTAGGCGGAAGGGCAGAGTCGGAGGGCTGACGAGGGGCCCACACCATAGTGCGGCGCAGGCCCCTCCTTGGCCGCGCGGCCCTATGGTCTGGCCACCTCGTGGCCCCACTTCGTATGCTCTTCGGTCTTCTGGAAGGTTCGTGGCAAAATAGGCCCCTGGGTCTTCGTTTCGTCCGATTCCGAGAATATTTCGTTACTAGGATTTTTGAAACCAAAAACAGCAGAAAACAGGAACTGGCACTTCGGCATCTTGTTAATAGGTTAGTTCCAGAAAATGCACGAATATGACATAAAGTGTGCATAAAACATGCAGGTATCATCAATAATATGGCATAGAACATAAGAAATTATCGATACGTCGGAGACGTATCAAGCATCCCCAAGCTTAGTTCTGCTCGTCCCGAGCAGGTAAAACGATAACAAAGATAATTTCGGAAGTGATATGCCATCATAACCTTGATCATACTATTTGTAAACATATGTAGTGGATGCAGCGATCAAAACAATGGTAATGACATGAGTAAACAAGTGAATCATAAAGCAAAGACTTTTCATGAATAGTACTTCAAGACAAGCATTAATAAGTCTTGCATAATAGTTAACTCATAAAGCAATAAATCAAAGTAAAGGCATTGAAGCAACACAAAGGAAGATTAAGTTTCAGCGGTTGCTTTCAACTTGTAACATGTATATCTCATGGATAATTGTCAACATAGAGTAATATAACAAGTACAATATGCAAGTATGTAAGAATCAATGCACAGTTCACACAAGTGTTTGCTTCTTGAGGTGGAGAGAGATAGGTGAACTGACTCAACATAAAAGTAAAAGAATGGTCCTTCAAAGAGGAAAGCATCGATTGCTATATTTGTGCTAGAGCTTTTATTTTGAAAACATGAAACAATTTTATCAACGGTAGTAATAAAGCATATGAGTTATGTAAATTATATCTTACAAGTTGCAAGTCTCATGCATGGTATACTAATAGTGCCCGCACCTTGTCCTAATTAACTTGGACTACCGGATCTTTGCAATGCACATGTTTTGACCAAGTGTCACAATGGGGTACCTCCATGCCGCTCGTACAAAGGTCTAAGGAGAAAGCTCGCATTTTGGATTTCTCGCTTTTGATTATTCTCAACTTAGACATCCATACCGGGACAACATGGACAACGAGATAATGGACTCCTCTTTAATGCATAAGCATGTGGCAACAATTATTATTCTCATATGAGATTGAGGATATATGTCCAAACTGAAACTTCCACCATGAATCATGGCTTTAGTTAGCGGCCCAAAGTTCTTATCTAACAATATGCATGCTCCAACCATGAAGGTGGTAGATCTCTCTTGCTTCAGACAAGACGGACATGCATAGCAACTCACATGATATTCAACAAAGAATAGTTGATGGCGTCCCCGAAGCATGGTTATCGCACAACAAGCAACTTAATAAGAGATAAAGTGCATAAGTACATATTCAATACCACAATAGTTTTTAAGCTATTTGTCCCATGAGCTATATATTGCAAAGGTGAATGATGGAATTTTAAAGGTAGCACTCAAGCAATTTACTTTGGAATGACGGATAAATACCATGTAGTAGGTAGGTATGGTGGACACAAATGGCATAGTGGTTGGCTCAAGGATTTTGGATGCATGAGAAGTATTCCCTCTCGATGCAAGGTTTAGGCTAGCAAGGTTATTTGAAACAAACACAAGGATGAACGGTGCAGCAAAACTCACATAAAAGACATATTGTAAACATTATAAGACTCTACACCGTCTTCCTTGTTGTTCAAAACTCAATACTAGATATTATCTAGACTCTAGAGAAACCAAATATGCAAACCAAATTAGCAAGCTCTAAGTGTTTCTTCATTAATGGGTGCAAAGTATATGATGCAAGAGCTTAAACATGAGCACACCAATTGCCAAGTATCACATTATCCAAGACATTATAGCAATTTACTACATGTATCATTTTCCAATTCCAACCATATAACAAATTAACAAAGAAGAAACTTCGCCATGAAAATTAAAAGCTAAGAACACATGTGTTCATACGAACCAGCGGAGCGTGTCTCTCTCCCACACAAGCATTTATTCAAACAAAAACAAAAACAAGAAACATACCGACGCTCCAAGCAAAGTGCATAAGATGTGACGGAATAAAAATATAGTTTCGGGGAGGAACTCGATAATGTTGTCGATGAAGAAGGGGATGCCTTGGGCATCCCCAAGCTTAGACGCTTGAGTCTTCTTAGAATATGCAGGGGTGAACCACCGGGGCATCCCCAAGCTTAGAGCTTTCACTCTCCTTGATCATAGTATATCATCCTCCTCTCTTGACCCTTGAAAACTTCCTCCACACCAAACTCGAAACAAACTCATTAGAGGGTTAGTGCATAATCAAAAACTCACATGTTCAGAGGTGACACAATCATTCTTAACACTTCTGGACATTGCTCAAAGCTACTGGAAGGTAATGGAACAAAGAAATCCACCCAAAACAGCGAAAGAAGCAATGCGAAATAAAAGGCAGAATCTGTCAAAAACAGAACAGTCCGTAAAGACGAATTTTAAAAGAGCACCAGACTTGCTCAAATGAAAATGCCCAAATTGAATGAAAGTTGCGTACATATCTGAGGATCACTCACGTAAATTGGCATAATTTTCTTATTTACCTACAGAGAATTAGACCCAGATTCGTGACAGCAAAGAAATCTGGAACTGCGCAGTAATCCAAATCTAGTATTCACTTTACTATCAAAGACTTTACTTGGCACAACAAAACTCAAAACTAAGATAAGGAGAGGTTGCTACAGTAGTAAACAACTTCCAAGACACAAATATAAAACAAAGTACTATAGCAAAATAACACATGGGTTATCTCCCAAGAAGTTCTTTCTTTATAGCCGTTAAGATGGGCTCAGCGAGTTTTAATGATGCACTTGCAAGAAATAGTATTTGAAGCAAAAGAGAGCATCAAGAGGCAAATTCAAAACACATTTAAGTCTAACATGCTTCCTATGCAGAGGCATCTTGTACACAAATGAATTCATGAAGAACAAAGTGACAAGCATAAGAGGATAAAACAAAAGTAGCTTCAAGATTCTCAACATAAAGAGGGGAAACTTAATATTATTGAAATGCATATAACCATATTTCCCTCTCTCATAATAACTTTCAGTAGCATCATTGATGAAATCCACAATATACCCATCACTTAAAACATTCTTATCATGGTTCATATGCATAGAAGTATCATTAAATTTGGCATAAGAAGAGTTATTCTCATTAATAGTAATTGGAGTAAGATTATTATCAAGAATTTGAACATGGTAAACAAATTGCATATTAAGGGAATTGTTTTTAGTAATCCAATCATGACTATGACAAGTTTCATAAGGATAGTTAGAACCTATATCATAGCATTCTTTATAATAATCATCGAGAGATCGGGGGCACGGTGTCATCATAGGAAATAGAATAGTTATCTTTCACAGATCGGTTTATCCGTGTCCACACCATCATTGTTATTAGAAGGAGATGTATCAAGAACATAATGACCAGTAGCTAAAGGATTTTCAAACACCTCTTCCCCAAGCTTAGAGCTTTCTATATCATTATGGGAGGAAGCATGGATAGCACTGACACTATGGTAATTATTATCATCATTTTCAGAATTAGTTTCGCAGAGATTTGTAATATCAAAAGTAGTGTGCTCATTCAAATCATGATCGCTAATGTATGTAAAGGGCATAAGAAGATCATCGTATTCAGATTCATTATCATAATAATCATTAGGAGCAACATACTTACGGTTACCTAGCGTTATCTCATTCACGCGGGGATACGCCGTTACCTCTTTCTTTTTATTCTCCTTCTTCTTCTTCGTTCCCTTCTTCTTGTTCCCTTCTTTAGGAGGAAGAGGCTTGAAGGGTGGCTTGTCCGCATAACCTGATTTACTTTCAGAAACAATAGAAGAAACTTGGGAGGATCCCTCCTTTTCATTAATTAGTTGAAAACACACAGCGGTCCTATCATATTTTGGCAAGGTGTCATCTTCTAAAATATTTTGTATGTAAGTATTTGTATTGCTATTATCAATGCAATAAGAAAAACACCCATGCAGGACATCATCAATATCAAGATCACTCATATGTAACAAAGAGATTTTTCTCGACAGTTCTTCACACCCCAAAAATAAAGTAAGTTCATCATGCTGATTAGGAGTAATTTCATCATCACAATACAAATTTGCAGCACTCATTGGGTTCAAATTATCATTGGAGGAGCATTGAAAATTAAAATGACCCACTTCATGGCAAACTTCACAAATAAAAGGATAGAGGGCACAAACTTTTTTACCAAGATCATCTAGAACCCTAAACCACTTTCTAGTTTTTTCATTAGCATGATGGATACAATATTCATCTTTGATTTGATTAATTCCACAAGGTCTATGTATTCCACAAAAATTAACATGCTTATAGGAAATAGCATTCTTAGGAGTTTGAGCATGCTTATTGCAATAATTAACAACAATTTCATTATTTATGCAAGCCTCTTTAAAAGGTTCATGATACTTATCAAAATTCTTTTTGGGCAATTCAAAATGAGAAGCAAAGGCTTTATAAAGATTTGCAGCAACTTGAGAGTCAAGATCATAAGTAGCACTCATATTTCGAAATTTATCGGTATCCATAAAAGTTTCAATGCATTCATAATCATAATTTATACCGACTCTTTACCTTTGTCGTTCTCCCAATCTTCGGCGTTCTCCTTAATCCGATCAAGAAGGTCCCTTTTAAACTCTTCTTTGTTGCGCGTGAATGATCCAGAACAAGTAGCATCCAGACAAGGTCTTATCTTGAAAAGAAAGTCTTGCATAGAAATTATCAATAACGATATTACCCGGAAGCTCATGATTGGGGCATTTGAGCATTAAAGACTTCAATCTCTCCCATGCTTGGGCAATACTCTCTCCATCATGAGGCCAGAAATTATATATTCGGTTTCGGTCTTTGTGAATTTCACTTGGAGGATAGAATTTAGAATAAAATAGAGGCACAATATCCTTCCAATCAAGAGAATGCTCATCCTTCAGCGAGTTTATGCCAATGCGCCGCTTTACCGGACAACGACATAGAGAATAATTTCTTCTTCACTTCATCCATAGAGATACCTGCACACTTGAATAACCCGCATAATTCATGCAAAAACAAGTAAATGATCTCCGGGATGCACGGTTCTATCCCCTTCATAGCGGTTATCCATAACACGTTCAATAATTTTCATAGGTATTTTATATGGAATACTTTCAGTAGGTGCATTTAAAATATCACAAGCATCATTAGAGTTATCGCATATGGGAGATAAAGTGTTATCAGAGCAAATTTTCTCACCTAAAGATGGGAAGCTAAAAAGATCACAGAAACTAGCTTCCCCAAGCTTAGACTTCTCCATAGCATTAGCAGTAATTGCATTCGTACTAATAACATTGCTACTATCATGCAAATAAGGTTCCATAGGTTTTTTAATTTTCGCATCAAACAATTCTAAATCAGGAAAAAGATTAAAAAGCTCACTAAATTTTTTGTTGTTTTCCATTATGCCTAACTAGTGTAAAACAAGAAACAAAAAGATGCAATTGCAGGATCTAAAGGAAATAGCTTCGAGCACAAACACAATGGCGCCAGAAAAGAATCGTTACACGAAACCGGAGTATGAGTGCCTTTTTACCTTTCCTCCCGAGCAACGGCGCCCAGAAAAGTGCTTGATGTCTACGGGAGCTTCTATTCTTGTAGACGGTGTTGGGCCTCCAAGAGCAGAGGTTTGTAGAACAGCAGCAAGTTTCCCTTAAGTGGATCACCCAAGGTTTATCGAACTCAAGGAGGAAGAGGTCAAAGATATCCCTCTCATGCAACCCAGCAACCACAAAGCAAGAAGTCTCTTGTGTCCCCAACACACCTAATAGGTGCACTAGTTCGGCGAAGAGATAGTGAAATACGGGTGGTATGAATAAGTAGTAGCAACGACACCGAGAAAAGTGCTTTGCCCGGGACGAGTAAACAAGCAGTAGTAACGCAGCGAGTAGTAACGCGATAGAAACGAGTAAACAAGCAGCGATAGCGATATTTAGGAACAAGGCCTAGGGATTACACTTTCACTAGTGGACACTCTCAACATTGATCACATAACAGAATAGATAAATGCATACTCTACACTCTCTTGTTGGATGATGAACACATTGCGTAGGATTACACGAACCCTCAATGCCGGAGTTAACAAGCTCCACAATTCAATGTTCATATTTAAATAACCTTAGAGTGCAAGAAAGATCAACACGACTAAACCAAGTACTAACACATCATGCACACTGTCACCTTCACGCTATGTAGGAGGAATAGATCACATCAATACTATCATAGCAATAGTTAACTTCGCAATCTACAAGAGATCATGATCATAGCTTAAACCAAGTACTAACACGGTGCACACACTGTCACCTTTGCACACGTGCGGGAGGAATAAAACTACTTTAATAACATTGCTAGAGTAGCACATAGATAAATTGTGATACAAACACATTGCAATCATAAAGAGATATAAATAAGCACCTCACTATGCCATTCAACGAGTGAATAAGTATTCCGTGAAATATAGCCTAAGAGACCCACACGGTGCACACACTTGTCACCTTTACACACGTGGGACAAGGAGTCTCCGGAGATCACATAAGTAAAACTCACTTGACTAGCATAATGACATCTAGATTACAAGCATCATCATATGAATCTCAATCATGTAAGGCAGCTCATGAGATTATTGTATTGAAGCACATAGGAGAGAGATGAACCACATAGCTACCGGTACAGCCCCGAGCCTCGATGGAGAACTACTCCCTCCTCATGGGAGCGAGCAGCGGTGATGAAGATGGCGGTGGAGATGGCAGCGGTGTCGATGGAGAAGCCTTCCGGGGTACTTCCCCGCTCCGGCAGGGTGCCGGAACAGAGACTCATGTCCCCCGGATCTTGGCTTCGCGATGGCGGCGGCTCCGGAAGGTTTTCCGTATCGTGGTTTTTCCGCCTCGGGGGTTTCGCGACGGAGGCTTTAAGTAGGCGGAAGGGCGAGTCGGAGGGCCGACGAGGGGCCCACACCATAGGGCGGCGCGGGCCCCTCCTTGGCCGCGCGGCCCTATGGTCCGGCCACCTCGTGGCCCCACTTCGTATGCTCTTCGGTCTTCCGGAAGGTTCGTGGCAAAATAGGCCCCTGGGTCTTCGTTTCGTCCAATTCCGAGAATATTTCGTTACTAGGATTTTTGAAACCAAAAACAGCGAGAAAACGAGAACCGGCACTTCGGCATCTTGTTAATAGGTTAGTTCCAGAAAATGCACGAATATGACATAAAGTGTGCATAAAACATGCAGGTATCATCAATAATATGGCATAGAACATAAGAAATTATCGATACGTCGGAGACGTATCACTCCTCGCCCAGATGTGGGCGGCTCCCGCTACTAGGATGAGGACTTCTCCTTCCGTGACCAAGATTTTCGCGACCAAGACCGTAACCGCGGTTTCGACTACGGCCCTCCGCCGCCGTGGTGGGACGAGCAGTGGTGGAGGGAGGAGGCGCTTGCGAACCGCCGTGCGGATGGGGCGCCGGCCAAGGGCGGCGGCGACCGCTCGGCTGTCGGGGCTCAGGGAGACCGCGCGGTTCAAGGTCAGCGCCCTCAGCACAAGAACAAAGCCAAGAAGAATCAAGGCGAGGGAAGCCACCAGCAGCCAAAAGGGAAGGCTAAGCAGAATCCTCCTTCCCGGGCAGGGGCCCCGGTGGCGGGGGAATGCTTCAAATGTGGTAGGGAAGGCCACTACCAGTCGGACTGCACCTTCGACCCTCTCTGCGTGGTGTGCAGTGGCGAAGGCCATTCCTCTGCTAACTGTCCCTCGAAGGGGAAGGGGCTTTCTCTCCAGACCATGGGTCACGCCATCTCCGGTGGGGGCTTCTACAACATCGACGTTGAACCTATGCGTGCTGGGCTGGGCAACGGAGAAGTCTTTGCTGCTATCATCAAGTTCGGTTCGGCGCCGCTCTCTGAGGCTCAGCTCTCTGATGAATTGAAGCATTTGGTTGACGAGCTCTGGGACTGGCAGGTGCAAAGGCTCTCTGACTCGAAGTTTTCGGTGGTTTTCCCCACCCGCCAGACCCTACGGCTCATCACCGGGAGCGGGAAGCTCCACCTCCCTCTCAGCAAGACCGATACTCAGATCCGCGAGGCCTTCTTGGCACCTAAGCCCAGCCTGGTTCTCCCTTCAACCTGGGTGCGTTTGTCGGGGGTGCCGGAGGATCTGATGACCAAGGACCGCCTCATGGCTGCGTTCACCATGACTGGGAGGCTGTTTGAGGTGGACGAGCTCTCGATCCAAAAGCGTGACCGCGAGCCGATCCGTATGCGCTTCCATTGTCGCTATCCTGACCGCATCAAGGGCTCGGTTCAAGTGTTCGTGAACGGCGAGGGGTACATCGTCGGTGTGCAAGCCGAGGCCCCTCCTCGCGGTACCACGGGTGCGAGGTCCGGGGGCCCTCCACCACCTACCCACGATGGCCGTGACGATGATGAAGACTCTGACGACATTCCCTCGGACAGCGAGTGGAACAAGCACCGCCGCAGCCAAGACAAGAACAAGGATGCTGCCAAAGACAAAGGCGGGGCCTCCGGCCCCTCCAGCTCCAACCCCCCGTCCGTGCTTGGCAAGCAGGGGCTGCCAATCCCCTGCGACCCGGCCATGGCTGCGCGCAGCTTTGACGAGTACGGCTCTAACTTAGACGTCGGCTGCGGAGATCATCCCCTCCCTCTCCCTCCTTGAGCCTGCCAAGAACAAGCTGGTTGCGCACCGATCCCGGCGAGCGGCGTGGTAGGGCCTCGCCTCCTCGGCCGACGACTCCTTGGACTCGGCGGACTCGGACTCACAGATCACCGACCCGGTGCCCTTGTGGGTGGACGACAGCCAGCAGGCGAAGGGCCCGCCTGCCAAGATGGCAAAGCTCACGCCGGTCAACATCCTTGCCGGTACGACTGAGGTGGAGGTGGTGGACGCGTCGGAGGATGAGGACATGCAAACGCCTCAGGAAGATGGAGCCCGCAAGAACCTGCTGAAGGAGCTGTCTGAGGCCACCCCGTTGGCTCAAGCTCGCCGCTCCAAGGCCGTCTACTCCAAGCGGGCGACCTCGGCGACGTCGTCGGCGGTGCGGAAGAGCGCGAGGACCCAGGGCACCCCGGCAGGAACTTCTGCCCTCCTCCGCGCCCAGAGGCTCACGGCGGAGAAGAACCTGGAGGGCAAGACCTGCACCAACATCACCAACGGCAAAGGTAATGATTTCGCTATCCTCGACCGTCTCTCTGACGCTCACTTGTCCACGGTGGTTCGCGATAGCTGCTTGGTTTTCTCTCCCTCGAGGGCTGATCCGGGTGAAGCCCTGTCCCTCATCCGGGCTAAAGAGAAGGTGCAGGCCGCGCTTGCCGAGACCGCGCGCCGCCTTGAGCGGGAGGCCAAGGCTGTGGTGGCGGCCAAGGAAGCGGCCGATGAGGCTCCTAGGGTGGATCTGCCAGAGGATCTGGCCTCGCCATCCGCCGCGCCGGGCTCGCCTGGGGAAGGGTCCCCGGTGCCAGCCGGTTCGGTGCTCGCCTCGGGGGCTGGCAAGGACTTACCGCATGCCGCGGGGGCTGGTAAGGATCTGGCGGTGCCACGCTCCCGCCCGCGAAGATCTTGTGCTAAGGCCCTCGCCCTTGCTGTCTCCAAGAGACAGTACAAAAAGCGCGCTCCCAAATGAGAGCTCTCTTTTACAACTTGCGGGGATTTGGGGGACAAGGGCGTCGCACCCAACTCCGTGACTACATGCAACGCGATCGGATCGACATTCTAGGCCTTCAAGAAACAGTCCGTCAAAATTTCTCGGACCATGAACTTAGGAGCCTGGAGTGTGGTGGCCAATTCTGCTGGAACTGGCTGCCGGCCTCGGGACATTCTGGGGGGATGCTCCTGGGGTTTCGGGATGAATGCTTCGAGGTGGGGACCTGGAGGAAGGGGCAGTTCTTCATTAGTGCTGACCTCTTCCATCGCAGCCGCAAGACCAAGTGGACTTGCATTTTAGTCTACGGCCCGACGGACCACTCTAGGACTAGGGAGTTCTTGGAGGAGCTCTCTTCCGAGGTGGCAAGTTGTAGGTTCCCTCTTGTTGTTGGGGGCGACTTCAACCTCATTCGGGGTGCGGGGGATAAGAGCAATGACAATATCAATTGGCCAAGGGTGCGCCAATTCAATGACGCCATCGCTTCCTTCTCCCTTAGAGAGCTCAACCGAACCGGGGCAAGGTTCACCTGGACCAATAAGCAACTTTCTCCCATCCGCTCGGTCCTGGATAGGGTCTTCGTCTCTACCTCTTGGGAGACGCTTTTCCCTCTGTGCTCTCTTACGGTGGTCACTCGGGTGGGATCCGACCACAACCCTCTCCTCCTTGATGACGGGGAGCAGGGGATTCGCCGGCCGGCGAGATTCTTCTTCCAATCCTGGTGGCTAAGGGTAGCCGGCTTTGAGCGAGATGATCAAAGATAAAGCTGATCTACCGCATCCGAGGATCGGGGCCTCACCGGTGCAGCATTGACCTTTGGCAGTGCATTGCGAGATGCCTTCGCCAACACCTCCGAGGGTGGGGGGCCAACCTAGGCAAGCAGAAGAGGGAGGCAAGGGATAACCTCCTCGCCCAGGTTAAGGAGCTCGACACTCTGGCTGACTCCTCGGGTCTAGACGAGGAGGGTTGGGCCCTCCGCTACTTCCTAGAGGATCAGATTGTTCAACTGGATGGTGCGGAGGAGGACTACTGGAGACAGCGCAGCAGACTCCAATGGACCCTTAAAGGAGATTCCTGCACTGCCTTCTTCCACGCCTTCGCCAATGGGAGGCGACAGAAATGTCTCATCCCTCGCCTGGTGACTGATGACGGAGAGATGATACGTCTCCGACGTATCGATAATTTCTTATGTTCTATGCCATATTATTGATGATACCTACATGTTTTATGCACACTTTATGTCAATTCGTGCATTTTCTGGAACTAACCTATTAACAAGATGCCGAAGTGCCAGTTCCTGTTTTCTGCTGTTTTTGGTTTCAGAAATCCTAGTAACAAAATATTCTCGGAATTGGACGAAACAAAGACCCGGGGGCCTATTTTTCCACGGAGCTTCCGGAAGACCGAAGAACATACGAAGTGGGGCCACGAGGTGGCGACACCACAAGGCGGCGCGGCCAAGGGGGCCCGCGCCGCCCTATGGTGTGGCCCCCTCGTCGGGCCCCGACTCTGCCCTTCCACCTACTTAAAGCCTCCGTCGCGAAACCCCGAGGCGAAAAACCACGATACGGAAAACCTTATCGAGACGCCGCCGCCGCCGATCCCATCTCGGGGGATTCCGGAGATCTCCTCCGGCACCCTGCCGGAGAGGGGATTGATCTCCCGGAGGACTCTACACCGCCATGGTCGCCTCCGGAGGGATGAGTGAGTAGTTCACCCCTGGACTATGGGTCCTTAGCGGTAGCTAGATGGTTGTGTTCTCCTCATTGTGCTTCATTGTTGGATCTTGTGAGCTGCCTAACATGATCAAGATCATCTATCCGTAATACTCTATGTTGTGTTTGTCGGGATCCGATGGATAGAGAATACCATGTCATGTTAATTATCAAGTTATTACATATGTGTTGTTTATGATCTTGCATGCTCTCCGTTACTAGTAGAGGCTCTGGCCAAGTTTTTGCTTTTAACTCCAAGAGGGAGTATTTATGCTCGATAGTGGGTTCATGCCTGCATTGACACCAGGACGAGTGATGAGAAAGTTCTAAGGTTGTGTTGTGCTTGTTGCCACTAGGGATAAAACATTGGCGCTATGTCCGAGGATGTAGTTGTTGATTACATTACGCACCATACTTAATGCAATTGTCCGTTGCTTTGCAACTTAATACTGGAAGGGGTTCGGATGATAACCTCGAAGGTGGACTTTTTAGGCATAGATGCGGTTGGATGGCGGTCTATGTACTTTGTCGTAATGCCCAATTAAATCTCACTATACTTATCATGTCATGTATGTGCATTGTTATGCCCTCTCTATTTGTCAATTGCCCGACTGTAATTTGTTCACCCAACATGCTTTTATCTTATGGGAGAGACACCTCTAGTGAACTGTGGACCCCGGTCCATTCTTTTAATACTGAAATACAAATCTGCTACAATACTTGTTTTTACTATTTTCTCTGCAAACAATCATCTTCCACACAATACGGTTAATCCTTTGTTACAGCAAGCCGGTGAGATTGACAACCTCACTTGTTTCGTTGGGGCAAAGTACTTTGGTTGTGTTGTGCGGGTTCCACGTTGGCGCCGGAATCTCGGTGTTGCGCCGCACTACATCCCGCCGCCATCAACCTTCAACGTGCTTCTTGAATCCTACTGGTTCGATTAAACCTTGGTTTCTTATCGAGGGAAACTTGCCGCTGTGCGCATCACACCTTCCTCTTGGGGTTCCCAACGGACGTGTCAACTACACGCATCAAGCAAATTTACGGCGCCGTTGCCGGGGAGATCAAGACACGCTGCAAGGGAGTCTCCACTTCTCAATCTCTTTACTTTGTTTTTGTCTTGCTTTATTTTATTTACTACTTTGTTTGCTGCATTATATCAAAACACAAAAAAAATAGTTGCTAGCTTTACTTTATTCACTGTCTTGTCTGCTATATTAAAAACACAAAAAAATTAGTTTACTTGCATTTACTTTATCTAGTTTGCTTTATTTACTACTGCTAAAATGGCCAACCCTGAAAATACTAAGTTGTGTGACTTCACTAGCACAAATAATAATGATTTCTTATGCACACCTATTGCTCCACCTGCTACTACGAGCAGAATTCTTTGAAATTAAACCTCGCTTTACTTAATCTTGTTATGCGAGAGCAATTTTCTCAGTGTTAGTTCCGATGATGTTGCTGCCCATCTCAATAATTTTGTTGAACTATGTGAAATGCAAAAGTATAAAGATGTAGATGGTGACATTATAAAATTAAAATTGTTCCCTTTCTCATTAAGAGGAAGAGCTAAAGATTGGTTGCTATCTCACGCCTAAGAATAGTATTGATTCCTGGACTAAATGCAAGGATGCTTTTATTGGTAGATATTATCCCCCTGCTAAAATTATATCTTTGAGGAGTAGCATAATGAATTTTAAACAATTAGATAATGAAAATGTTGCTCAAGCTTGGGAAAGAATGAAATCTCTGGTTAAAAATTGCCCAACCCATGGACTGACTACTTGGATGATCATCCAAACCTTCTATGCAGGACTAAATTTTTCTTCGCGGAATTTATTGGATTCAGCTGCTGGAGGTACCTTTATGTCCATCACTCTTGGTGAAGCAACAAAGCTTCTTGATAATATGATGGCTAATTACTCTGAATGGCATACGGAAAGAGCTCCACAAGGTAAGAAGGTAAATTCTGTTGAAGAATCCTCTTCCTTGAATGATAAGGTTGATGCTATTATGTCTATGCTTGCGAATGATAGGACTAATGTTGATCCTAATAATGTTCCATTAGCTTCATTGGTTGCCCAAGAAGAACATGTTGATGTAAACTTCATTAAAAATAATAATTTCAACAACAATGCTTATCGGAACAATTCTAGTAATAACTATAGGCCATATCCTTATAATAATGGTAACGGTTATGCTAATTCTTATGGGAATTCTTACAAAAATAATAGGAATACACCCCCTGGACTTGAAGCTATGCTTAAAGAATTTATTGGTACACAAACCGCCTTTAACAAATCTGTTGAGGAAAAGCTCAATAAAATTGATATTCTTGTTTCTAGAGTTGATAGTCTTGCCTCTGATGTTGATCTTTTGAAATCGAAAGTTATGCCTAATAGGGATATTGAAAATAAAATTGTTACTACAGCAAATGCCATCCAAGTTAGAATTAATGAGAATATAAGATTAATGGCTGAACTGCGTGCTAGGTGGGATAGAGAAGAAAATGAAAAAGCGGCTAAAAAGGAAAATGTAGCTAAAGTTTGGACTATTACCACCACTAGCAATGCTAATGATTCATATGTTGCTGCACCTCCTACTATCAATGGTAAAATAATTGGTGTTGGCAATGCTTCTACTCCTAGTGCAAAGCGCGCAAAATTACCCGAACTTGCTAAAGCTACTGAAGCGCTTGTGAGAAAACTGCTGAAATTTTTTCCAACCTTGGGGTTGATAATCCCATTGCTTTAGATTGTAATGATTTAGATTTTGATGATTGCCATATCTCTGAAGTTATAAAGTTCTTACAAAAACTTGCTAAAAGTCCCAATGCTAGTGCTATAAATTTGGCTTTCACAAAACATATTACAAATGCTCTCATAAAAGCTAGAGAAGAGAAACTAAAACTTGAAACTTCTATTCCTAGAAAGCTAGAGGATGGTTGGGAGCCCATCATTAAAATGAGAGTCAAAGATTTTGATTGTAATGCTTTATGTGATCTTGGTGCAAGTATTTCGTTATGCCTAAAAAAGTCTATGATATGCTTGACTTGCCACCATTGAAAAACTGTTATTTGGATGTTAATCTCGCTGATAATGCTAAAAAGAAACCTTTGGGGAAAGTTGATAATGTTCATATTATGGTTAACAATAACCTTATCCCCGTTGATTTTGTTGTCTTGGATATTGAATGCAATGCATCTTGCCCCATTATATTGGGAAGACCTTTTCTTCGAACCGTTGGTGCTACTATTGATATGAAGGAAGGTAATATTAAATATCAATTTCCTCTCAAGAAAGGTATGGAACACTTCCCTAGAAACAGAATGAAGTTACCTTATGATTCTATTATTAGAACAAATTATGATGTTGATGCTTCATCTCTCGATGTTACTTGAGATACACTTTCGCGCCTAGGCGAAGGCGTTAAAGAAAAGCGCTTATGGGAGACAACCCATGTTTTTACTACAGTATTTTTGTTTTATATTTGTGTCTTGGAAGTTGTTTAATACTGTAGCAACCTCTTCTTATCTTAGTTTTATGTTTTGTTGTGCCAAGTAAAGTCTTTGATAGAAAAGTAAGTACTAGATTTGGATTACTGCGCAGTTCCAGATTTCTTTGCTGTCACGAATCTGGGTCTATCTCCCTGTAGGTAGCTCAGAAAATTAAGCAAATTTACGAGCATGATCCTCAGATATGTACGCAACTTTCATTCAATTTGAGCATTTTCGTTTGAGCAAGTCTGGTGGCCTAATAAAATCCATCTTTACGGACTGTTCTGTTTTGACAGATTCTGTCTTTTATTTCGCATTGCCTCTTTTGCTATGTTGGATGAATTCCTTTGATCCACTAATGTCCAGTAGCTTTATGCAATGTCCAGAAGTGTTAAGAATGATTGTGTCACCTCTGAACATGTGAATTTTTATTATGCACTAACCCTCTAATGAGTTGTTTCGAGTTTGGTGTGGAGGAAGTTTTCAAGGATCAAGAGAGGAGTATGATGCAATATGATCAAGGAGAGTGAAAGCTCTAAGCTTGGGGATGCCCGGTGGTTCACCCCTGCATATTCTAAGAAGACTCAAGCGTCTAAGCTTGGGGATGCCCAAGGCATCCCCTTCTTCATCGACAACATTATCGAGTTCCTCCCCTGAAACTATATTTTTATTCCGTCACATCTTATGTACTTTGCTTGGAGCGTCGGTTTGTTTTTGTTTTTTGTTTTGTTTGAATAAAATGGATCCTAGCATTCACTTTATGGGAGAGAGACACGCTCCGCTGTAGCATATGGACAAATATGTCCTTAGGCTCTACTCATAGTATTCATGGCGAAGTTCTTCTTCGTTATATTGTTATATGGTTGGAATTGGAAAATGCTACATGTAGTAACTCTAAAATGTCTTGGATAATTTGATACTTGGCAATTGTTGTGCTCATGTTTAAGCTCTTGCATCATATACTTTGCACCCATTAATGAAGAAATACTTAGAGCTTGCTAATTTGGTTTGCATATTTGGTTTCTCTAGAGTCTAGATAACATCTAGTATTGAGTTTTGAACAACAAGGACGACGGTATGGAGTCTTATAATGTTTAGCATATGTCTTTTATGTGAGTTTTGCTGTACCGTTCATCCTTGTGTTTGTTTCAAATAACCTTGCTAGCCTAAACCTTGTATCGAGAGGGAATACTTCTCATGCATCCAAAATCCTTGAGCCAACCACTATGCCATTTGTGTCCACCATACCTACCTACTACATGGTATTTATCCGCCATTCCAAAGTAAATTGCTTGAGTGCTACCTTTAAAATTCCATCATTCACCTTTGCAATATATAGCTCATGGGACAAATAGCTTAAAAACTATTGTGGTATTGAATATGTACTTATGCACTTTATCTCTTATTAAGTTGCTTGTTGTGCGATAACCATGTTTCTGGGGACGCCATCAACTATTCTTTGTTGGATATCATGTGAGTTGCTATGCATGTCCGTCTTGTCTGAAGCAAGAGAGATCTACCACCTTCACGGTTGGAGCATGCACATTGTTAGAGAAGAACTTTGGGCCGCTAACTAAAGCCATGATTCATGGTGGAAGTTTCAGTTTTGGACACATATCCTCAATCTCGTAAGAGAATAATAATTGTTGCCACATGCTTATGCATTAAAGAGGAGTCCATTATCTGTTGTCCATGTTGTCCCGGTATGGATGTCTAAGTTGAGAATAATCAAAAGCGAGAAATCCAAAATGCGAGCTTTCTCCTTAGACCTTTGTACGGGCGACATGGAGGTACCCCATTGTGACACTTGGTCAAAACATGTGCATTGCAAAGATCCGGTAGTCCAAGTTAATTAGGACAAGGTGCGGGCACTATTAGTATACTATGCATGAGACCTGCAACTTGTAAGATATAATGTACATAACTCATATGCTTTATTACTACCGTTGACAAAATTGTTTCATGTTTTCAAAATAAAAGCTCTAGCACAAATATAGCAATCGATGCTTTCCTCTTTGAAGGACCATTCTCTTTACTTTTATGTTGAGTCAGTTCACCTATTTCTCTCCACCTCAAGAAGCAAACACTTGTGTGAACTGTGCATTGATTCCTACGTACTTGCATATTGTACTTGTTATATTACTCTATGTTGACAATTATCCATGAGATATACATGTTACAAGTTGAAAGCAACCGCTGAAACTTAATCTTCCTTTGTGTTGCTTCAATACCTTTACTTTGATTTATTGCTTTATGAGTTAACTCTTATGCAAGACTTATTAATACTTGTCTTGAAGTACTATTCATGAAAAGTCTTTGCTTTATGATTCACTTGTTTACTCATGTCATTACCATTGTTTTGATCGCTGCATCCACTACATATGTTTACAAATAGTATGATCAAGGTTATGATGGCATATCACTTCAGAAATTATCTTTGTTATCGTTTTACCTGCTCGGGACGAGCGGAACTAAGCTTAGGGATGCTTGATACGTCTCCGACGTATCGATAATTTCTTATGTTCTATGCCATATTATTGATGATACCTACATGTTTTATGCACACTTTATGTCATATTCGTGCATTTTACGGAACTAACCTATTAACAAGATGCCGAAGTGCCGGTTCCGTTTTCTCGCTGTTTTTGGTTTCGAAATCCTAGTAACGAAATATTCTCGGAATTGGACGAAACAAAGACCCGGGGGCCTATTTTTCCACGGAGCTTCCGGAAGACCGAAGAACATACGAAGTGGGGCCACGAGGTGGCGACACCACAAGGCGGCGCGGCCAAGGGGGGGCCCGCGCCGCCCTATGGTGTGGCCCCCTCGTCAGGCCCCCGACTCTGCCCTTCCGCCTACTTAAAGCCTCCGTCGCGAAACCCCTGAGGCGAAAAACCACGATACGGAAAACCTTACGAGACGCCGCCGCCGCCGATCCCATCTCGGGGATTACGGAGATCTCCTCCGGCACCCTGCCGAGAGGGGATTCATCTCCCGGAGGACTCTACACCGCCATGGTCGCCTCCGGAGTGATGAGTGAGTAGTTCACCCCCGGACTATGGGTCCATAGCAGTAGCTAGATGGTTGCCTTCTCCTCATTGTGCTTCATTGTTGGATCTTGTGAGCTGCCTAACATGATCAAGATCATCTATCTGTAATACTCTATGTTGTGTTTGTCGGGATCCGATGGATAGAGAATACCATGTCATGTTAATTATCAAGTTATTACATATGTGTTGTTTATGATCTTGCATGCTCTCCGTTACTAGTAGAGGCTCCGGCCAAGTTTTTGCTTTTAACTCCAAGAGGGAGTATTTATGCTCGATAGTGGGTTCATGCCCGCATTGACACCGGGACGAGTGACGAAAAGTTCTAAGGTTGTGTTGTGTTGTTGCCACTAGGGATAAAACATTGGCGCTATGTCCGAGGATGTAGTTGTTGATTACATTACGCACCATACTTAATGCAATTGTCTGTTTCTTTGCAACTTAATACTGGAAGGGGTTCGGATGATAACCTGAAGGTGGACTTTTTAGGCATAGATGCAGTTGGATGGCGGTCTATGTACTTTGTCGTAATGCCCAATTAAATCTCACTATACTTATCATGTCATGTATGTGCATTGTTATGCCCTCTCTATTTGTCAATTGCTCGACTGTAATTTGTTCACCCAACATGCTTTTATCTTATGGGAGAGACACCTCTAGTGAACTGTGGACCCCGGTCCATTCTTTTAATACTGAAATACAAATCTGCTACAATACTTGTTTTTACTATTTTCTCTGCAAACAATCATCTTCCACACAATACGGTTAATCCTTTGTTACAGCAAGCCGGTGAGATTGACAACCTCACTGTTTCGTTGGGGCAAAGTACTTTGGTTGTGTTGTGCAGGTTCCACGTTGGCGCCGGAATCTCCGGTGTTGCGCCGCACTACATCCCGCCGCCATCAACCTTCAACGTGCTTCTTGACTCCTACTGGTTCGATTAAACCTTGGTTTCTTACTGAGGGAAACTTGCCGCTGTGCGCATCACACCTTCCTCTTGGGGTTCCCAACGGACGTGTCAACTACACGCATCAAGAGATTTCGGACCAGGTCGAGTTGATGGGGCACGTTTACCAATTCTACCAGGGTCTTATGGGCGCTGAGGGGGAGGAAAGGGCTTTCTCCCTTGCTCAGGACCTCTGGCCCTCCGGCAAGAGGATATCCGATGAGGAGAACAGGCATCTGGAGCTCACCTTCACGCCGGACGAGCTTGATGAGGTGCTTGCGGGCATGAAGCCAGACTCGGCCCCGGGCCCTGATGGGCTGCCGGTCCTCTTCTTCAAGAGATTTTGGGAAACTCTTAGGGGACCCATCCTCCATATCTTGAACGACTTCGCCCTAGGGAGGGTTGACATCGCGCGCCTCAACTTCGGAGTCATCTCTCTCATTCCGAAAGTTCAGGGGGCGGACACCATCAAGCAGTTTAGACCCATTGCTTTAATTAACGTTATCTTTAAATTCGTTGCTAAGGCTTACGCTACCCGCCTCGCCCCTCTAGCACATAGGACGATCGACTGTAGCCAATCGGCATTCTTCAAAGGGAGGTGCTTGCACGAGGGCGTGCTCGCACTTCATGAAATCGCCCATGAGTTAAGGGTTAAGAAACTCAAGGGCCTCCTTCTCAAACTTGACTTTGAGAAAGCCTTCGATCGGGTAAGCTGGGACTTCCTGAGAGAAGTTCTGTTGAGGAAAGGCTTCTCCCCCATGATCGTTCACCGCCTAATGCAGCTGGTCTCGGGTGGCCAAACTGCGGTCAATGTGAACGGTGTCATTGGGGAGAACTTCAGGAACGCGCGGGGTGTGAGGCAAGGGGACCCGCTCTCTCCGATCCTGTTCGACTTTATGGTGGACTCCCCGGCGGCTATCATTGCCGGGGCTACGAAGCTCGGGCACCTCAAGGGTGTGGTGCCCCACCCGATCCCGGGAGGGATCACCCACCTCCAATATGCGGATGACACTTTGATTCTGATCGAACCATCCGATATGGGGCTGGCCAACCTTAAGCTCCTGCTTCTCTGCTTCGAGAACATGTCAGGGCTTAAGATTAATTTCGCTAAGAGCGAAGCGGTCGTGACTGGGATCCCCGACCCGGATCGTCAGAGGATAGCTGACGCCCTTAACTGCAAGCTGGGAAGCCTGCCGCTACACTACCTCGGCCTACCTGTCAGCGATCGCCCCCTCTCAGTTGCTGACTGGAACTTCCTCACTGAGAAGGTTGGCCACAGGGTGGAGCCTTGGCAGGGTCTGTTTCTTGCATCGGCCCGGCAGCTCGGAGCTCACCAACTCCTGCCTCTCTAGCCTCCCGCTGTTCGCTATGGGTCTATACCTGCTGCATGACACGACGCATGCGGTAATGGAAGACATCGGTCTCGCTTCTTTTGGGAGGGAGTAGGACCAAAACGGAAGTACCATATGGTGGACTGGGCCACGGTATGCAAACCTCGTGCGTTTGGAGTATCCTCAACACCAAGTTCATGAACATTGCCTTGATGTTAAAATGGATCTGGAAGATCTATCAGAACGAAGAAGGCCTATGGGCAGACCTTCTTAGGGCCAAGTACCTGGGGGACCACGACCTGTTCTCCCCGGCGGTTCCCACCAAAGGATCACAATTCTGGAATTCTATCCAGAAGATCAAGTGGTACTTCAAACTGGGGGCAAAGCACCAGATTAACAATGGGCGGAGGACCTACTTCGGTTAGGCGGGTGGACCGAGCACGGGGCCCCTTCGCCATACTTTTCCTAGGTTGTTCGCCTGCTGCGACAACCACTTCGCGACTGTTCAGGGGGTTAGGGCCAGCGGGGGCTGGAATATTCGCTTCCGACGCTCCTTTGGACTTGCGGAGAGGGTGGAATGGGACAACCTCTGCAGAATCTTTGACCTCTCGCCAGCCTCTGAGGGCGACGACACGGTTCGTTGGGCGCTTGAGCAATCCGGGGAGTACTCCACCCGCTCGATGTACTCCAAACTGTCCCGGGGCGGGACGATCACTCACTTCAAGGAAATTTGGCGCACTAGGGTCCCGCCAAAAATCCGAGTCTTCCTCTGGCAGCTCATCCGAGGGAGGCTCCCGTCAGGGGACCAACTAGTCAAGCGACATGGACCATCGAATGGGCGATGTGCCCTATGTGGAGAATGGGAAGCCTGCGACCATATTTTCTTCACTTGCCACCTTGCTAGATTTATGTGGGCAGGAATCAGGGACCTCCTCTCCTGCTCATGGAACCCAGCGAGGGCTGCCGACTTCGTCGCCATTGCCAACGGCTTGTCGGGTAGACTCCGTAGGATAGCTTGGTTCACCCTCGCAGCGCAATGCTGGACGCTGTGGAACATTCGCAACAAGCTAGCTATAGAGGGCTCACTCATCTCCAGCCCGGCTGACGCTATCTTCAAAATGTCTATCTACATGCGAGCTGGAGGGTTCCGGGTCGGACCGAGGGACCGACCACCTGCTGGACGTGGCGCCGGACGAGGTTAGGAGGCTTCACGCGCGGACACGGGCCGGAGGAAATTGACGCCGCCGTCGACGCTGGTCGGAGGACATTGTTGCCGCTCCTTTCCGCTCCGCTTGCTTTAGCTTCCCTGTTACTTTGAGTTTATCTGGGTTGCAGACTTTTCGTACTTGTATCGTGGTATCATGACTTTGGAGGCATCAGTTTGTGTTGGGTGTGTGTTGTATCGATACTCTATGGTTGCCATGATGGCTTTATATATAAAGCCGGGCCAAGGGTCTTATGTTTAAAAAAAAAAGTCCACTGTCACATACTCACATTGCCTTGTTCTTTTAGCGTATGCGGTGCCCGGATCGGTCTTTTAGCCTATAGTGCGCATCTCACGTATTTTTAGATCAACCGGCTCCATCCCACTTTATCCCTTCATATCTAAAAATACAACAAAATAGTCCAAGCTAGCCAAAGATAAAAGGGAAAATCTATACGAAAGCGCTGCACCGCTGGCTGCTCCGTGCGGCGCGTCACGATTCGGAAAAAAGACATCGCACTCTCTATAGGAGCCGCTCAAGCGCTGCCTTATCTACTCCATCCCGCACACGCTAGAGCTTATCGCCTCGCTGAACCACATGTTCTCTTTCTCTCTCTTTAGACCACCACGGGAGGCAGCGCAGAACTATCGAGGAGCACATCGCCGGAGGGGCTGCCGCACCGGGAGGCCGCCGGGAACGCGAGCCGCAGGTGAGGCCGCCACCGGACACGCTGTGGGAGGGGAGGCCCCCGCCCTCAAGCACGCGGCCGCAAGGGAGACCGCTGCTGGGCACGCGTGCACGCAGCCGCAGGGGAGACCGCCGCCGCGCACGCTCTCGGAAGGGAGTTCGCCGCCGTCAAGGACGCACCAGAGGGAGGCTGTCTTCGACGAGCGAGTGAGGACTCCTCCGGGTAGCTCGCGGAGGCCGCCGCCGGTGAGCGCGCGCGAGAGGACGCGTCCATGGACTAGCGTGGGGAGGCGGCCGCCGACGAGCTTGCAGCCGGGAGTCCGCCGTCGGCAAGCGTCAGGAGAAGGCTGCCGAGTCGAGCTCCAGCGGGCAGTCGTCATGTGCGCGGGGAGGCTTCCCTTGTCGAGCGCGATGAGGAATCCGGCGACCGGCGAGTTTACTGCCTGACTTTTCTCTTCCCATACATTTAGCCCGAGTTTCCTCTTCCCAGAGTTCGTGCTCTTGATATTTTTGGCGGAGTACAGGCTGAATCTGGCAATTAGGTTTGACTAATCTGTCAACCAAACTTATTTAACCTGGCAATTAAAATTAATTAACATAATTGTTAGAGCCTAATTAATATGTCAATCATTATCCTGGCAACTCGGCTTAATTAATCTGGTTGTACTATATACTCTTTGTTTGTTTGAGAGTAATCTGGCAGCTAGGCTAATTAATATGGACGTGTCTAGGGAGCAAACGGAGGCTGGTTAGTCTAATCAAGCCATCACTCTAAATATGGAAAGTTTGCACGGAACATTACATGCACATTACTACATGTAACTATTTCTTAAAAAAGTCAGAACTCATACACCGGATGTCGGAATTGTGATCCGTTTTCACCGTTGGTCCTCTCGCGCCAAGATCTTCGAAACTAGATATCATTTATATATGTTAGTGTTGTGGCAAAAACAACTTAGTGCAAAGAGTTGCTTACATTATTATTTTTTGTATTTTGCAGTCAACTTGTCTTCCTAATTACTCACTTATAAAAAAACAACCGGAAACTTCATAGTGCTAGATCTGCAACTTTATACTACTAGTTGCCTACCTACTTTCTAGTACCGTCAATACCTTGATATTTGAGGTAGAAAACTTAGTAGTGGTGGAAATATAACTTTACGGTAATAGTGTACAAGTTGTTGTTGGTGTTGTTTTTGTTGCAGCCATCCTCGCTGGGTTGGAACTAGAGAAGACACAATTGCTACATTATTGAAAATAAGTTGTTTTGATTGTGTTTCAGTTGCAGCCACCCATGCCCACTAGGTTGCAACTAGAGAAACCAACCTTGTCAGTGTAATTATGACGCCACAACTGCCCTGCGCGGTTGGCCCTGCCCTAACCCGCTTGCTGAAGTGGCTAATCAACTTAAACTGAAGTGGCTAAGTAACTTAAACTGAAGGAGCTAAGCAACTTAGCAAAAAGTAGCTACCACTTCTTGAAATAAGTTGCTTCCACTCTGGTGTAGAGTAGAGGTAAACAACTTCACGTATGGGGTATGCGACTTAGCACTAGGGGTATACGACTTAGCAATAATAGGTATGCGACTTAGCATATATCTGAAGCAATAATTTATTCTCTACAAATACTTACTTAGCAAATGTGTGAGAGATAAATTTGGTGTACGCAAAATACAACTTAGCTCATATCTGGAACCAATAATTCAACCGGCAAAATACAACTTAGCACATGCGTGAAGAAACAATTTGTTATCATGGTGGAAGTTGTCCCCGCGAGGTACAATTCCATCTCGATCAAAGCGGATGTGCCCGGTGCCACGAGTCACTACACGAGGCGCAACACTAGCCGTAAGAAGCCGAAAGTGACGCCACTTTGATATCACCGACGATGCCTACCCTCAGTACGATATACTAAGTTGCTTTTGGTGTAGGCTATAGTTGATGCCACTTCTTGGCATAAATTGATGCCACTCTGGTATGGAGGTATTAACTTCATGGATGTGGTATGCAACTTAGAAGTACAGGTTATACAACTTAGCAATAATCATGTATGCAACTTAGTACATGTGTGAAACAACAATTTCTTGTGTAAAAAGACGACTTAGCAAATGTGTGAGAGAATAATTTATCGTGTGCAAAAAAAACAACTTCGCTCATTTCTAGAACCAATAATAGCGCCGGTAAAAATACAACTTAGCACATGCGGCCGTCTAGATCAGTGTAATTTGGCTGCAAGAGCAAACCGAGCGAGATGAAACGGGGCTACAACATCGAGTGCACGATCTTTGGCGGAAGGGACTAAAATGCAACATTCAACTATAGCCAATGGGTATATAACTTGATGGGTAATAGATATGCAAATTAGCATATGTAGAAAGCAACAATTTACTAGGACAAAATAAGTTGCATCCATCCTTCTACATTTCTATTGTACAATTGTAAGTGGGGCCAGTTGCTCCCTCAAAAAAAATAGTATGAATCATCTCTACTTTGTTTAAGCATTTTTCTCTCGTAGCACACATAGCCACTAAAAAGTACAAATCTGGTATGGATTAATCAACCCAATTAGAGGCACTGTCATATCACCAAGAACTTATACTCACTCGATCCCAACAGCAATATTACTTGGTGCGCTCCACGCTATGAGGAAAATGGTTGGGCAAACAGCAGCAAAAGAGGCTCCTCAGCAAGCCGACGGCCACGGACTATGAACCTCGTTTTCAGTCGGAGAGAGCAAACAGCCACAGACTCAACCTAGGCGGCGGCATCGGCAATTTGGATGTTGGGCGTCAGAGGCAGAGGAGGAACTCACCCGTGCAAGCATCCACGGCAGTAATGGAAAGAGAAAGGGGGAAGCCGCAAGGAAGACGGCCGACGGCGAGGGATCTGGAGGAGAGACGCGAAGTGTCTACCGGCGGCCGTTCTGGTGCTTTCGGGAGCGCAAGGCCAGGGGCAGTGGTCGGGGCAGTTCCTGGCTGGCCGCAGGCGATGGTGGGGCCCCGCAGCGGCGGCGGCGGAAGGGATTTTGCAGGCGGCGTTGTGGGAGGTTGGGGAACGGCCGACGGCGGCGTGAGTGCCCAGGACGATGGCGGCGGAGTAGAACCAAGGGCCCGGCGGCAGTGCATACTATCGGGCCAGGCGGCCTGAGGAGACGACGGCAGGAAGCTCTTGGAGGCGGCCGGCGGCGAGGATTGGGGGCGCGCAAGGTGGGTCAGGAGTGATTGCTGGGACAGAGCATGTGCGGCAGTTCACGTGGCCACGTCGGTGTGTGGTAAAAAAACGACTCAGTCTGATCCTGCGGATCCGACGGACGAGAATCGAGGGCTCGATGGAGCAAACCAGCCACCGTGCACTTTTTAGCAATTGGGAATTAATATTGCAGCTAAGCCTAGTACTTATTCTGGCAATTACGTACTGTAGTACTTTTTGTTTGTTTGAGAGTAATCTGGCAGCTAGGCTAATTAATATTGCAGCTAATCCTACTTATTCTGGCAATTAGTAGTCTCACAACTATATTTAGTTAATATGGCAATCGCTAGCACTTTGGTGTTCTGTGATCTAAATGGTGGCATATGCGTGTGTGATAGTATACTTACCTGAGTGTACTAGTACCAAATGTGTTATATAGTACAACCACATATGTTCATATCGATGTGAGATACGCACTAGTGAGCCCTGCTGCAGCGAACAGTGCAAAATGTCATGTCAGAATCTACTGCCGTCTAAAATATATGAACAACAAAATTTCAGCTAGTTTAAGGCTGACATACCACAAATCCGTGCAGGTAGTATAGTATGACATCCAGAGATCATAACACACTGGGCTTCCCCGCGCTAAATAGACACAGTATGGGCCGCCGCACGGAAGTGACTCCCGTGCGGCGCCGCTGTGTAGCAACGTCCCAGATAAAAAGCCCAAGCTAACTAAAGGAAAAAAAAGACCCAATTTCCAGCTCACTAGGAGTCAACATATTCCTCGCCGTCTTCCTAATCCGTACGTGAGGAGAACCGCGACCGGAACTGGATTCCTAATCCGACTCTCACCACACCACACGCACAGGCCTCAGCGGCTCAGCCTATATTAACACCCACAAGCCTTTCTTGATCTCTGTCACGCTTCCGTTTCCTTGATTCTTGTGGTCAGTCCAGTCACGAGAATCCAGAGAGAACACGCGCTCTTCCGCATAGCCGTCGACGCGATGGCATCGGCGCAGGACGCCGGCAACGATCAGTCTGTTGCGGAGTCTGGCTTGACCACTTACTTCCGAAACCTCGGAGAGGCCATTGACGGGATCGCGGACGAGACCGACGAAGACGTCCTAGACGCCCTGAGCGAGCTCAGAGAGGCCCTCGGTAAGGTGGTAGCAGCGTCCTTGACAGCCGAAGATGTCCTGCACCAGGACAAGATAGCCATGAGCGACTTGGCACTCGAGATCGACGAGGCCATCGACATGATCGCTGCGGCGGCCGCTGCCGGCGAAGTTGACTGGGAGGTGGAGTGCGCGCGCAAGGCCAGAGAGACCATCGTTGACTTCACCCGCACCCGCCAGCTTAATGAGGTCGTCAAGGAGATGGCAGCGATGGGCATGGACAACGGAACTTTCTTGCCGACCGGCGAGGTTGAAGAAGAGGCCGTGAATGAGGAGGTTTTCTTGGACGATCAGGTTCAGCAAGAGATTTACGAGGAGGCCTTCTTCGAAGAGCTGGACTACCACGAGATGGTCTTTGCCATTGAAGCGTCTGGGTGCAAGCTCTCGGAGACCGTCGACGCGATGGCATCGGCACAGGACGCCAGCAATTATCAATCTGTCGGGGACGGGGAGTCTGGCTTCGCCGCTTTCATTCGAAAGCTCGGAAAGACCGTTGACGAGATCGGGGCGGACGGGAGTCACGGGACCGACGAAGACGTTCTGAGCGCCCTGGACGAGCTCAGCGAGGCCCTCCGTAAGATGTTAGCAACGCCCGCGACAGACGAAGTCGTCCTTCATCGCCTATACGAGATAGCCAGGGGCCACTTCGAGCTCGAGATCGACGAGGCCATCTACATGATCACGAGGGCGGCCGCTACCGGCGACGCTGACTGGGAACTGAGTGCCGCGCGCAAGGCCATCAAGGCCACCGAGGACTTCACCCGTACCCGCCAGCTCACTGGGCTAGACGTCGAGGAGATGGTGGCGATGAACGCGGCCAATGAAGCTGTCTTGGCGACCGGCGAGATAGAAGAAGAGGCCGTGGATGGCGAGGTTTTCTTGGACGACCAGTCGCAGCAAGAGATGTACGAGGATGCCTTCTTGGACGAGCTGGACTACCAGAAGATGGTCTTGGCCATTGACGAGGCTTTGGATGAGTTGCGCCAGGAAGCGGCCGGGTGCAGCCCCGACCCTCCGCGAACAGGGTATCTTGGACGATATGGATTAATAACACCGGAAGATCTTTTTCGATGACGCTTTGTACGAGATGCAGCTCACATCGGATCCAACATGCGGAAGCTAGCCATGGAAGAGATGTAGACATCTAGTAGTTTTATTGGGTCATTAGTAGTGCCCACGTCCATGCCAGAGCGCGACAAACTCACCGTAGTAAATTTCGATCAAATCATGCACATTTCTTGTTATCTTTTGATGTGAAATGTTCATCGGTTCCTTCAGATTGAAGAGCATATTCAGTTATTTGCATAAAGAAGCTGTCTTGGACAAGACCTATGTACTCCATCCGATTCATATTAATTGACTTCAATATGGATGTATCTAGAACTAAAATATGTCTATATACATCCATTTTAGAGTCAATTAATATGAACCGGAGGGGCTAGTATGATATACTGATAATCTGGACAGTGTTTAACTTCAGTGCTGTATTTGAGTTACCACAAGTTTCCGAGTGTGCTGTGTGGCAGCGTTTGATTTTTATTCTTCAATTAGGAAGAAGACACACTTTTTACATTCGCAAAGAAAGAAGAGGACACTCTTAGACATAAATAGAAATGCACACGTTGTCGCAAAATACTTAAATACCAGATAAATGGGCCAACCTTGACCAAAGAAAAATCCATTATCTAGTAGGGAAATAAAAGGAAAGACCTCTGACATCATTTATAACCCTTAGTGCAACAAAATAATACAAACAGGAGAATGCACATGAATCTTTCGTGTCTCACCAAGGCAGATTATTCTTTGGTCGGAACACATGGTTTCAATTAACATCGAGACACGGGTGATGACTTCGCCAATTTTGGAGCTCCAATGCTCCAAGGAGACCTTTTAGAGCAGTTACTAAACTTAGTGCGACAAAATTAAAACCCGTGTAACGTGTATGTCTTGCAGAGTCGCATTATTCTTAGATAGGAAGACAATGTTTTAGTCAATACTGAGACGCATGTGATAACTTCACCAATTTTGGAGCTCCGCAACTCTAGTGTGCCTATACTGTGTGCGATAAAAATACAATTGTGTAGTTGAAAAATCAGTTCACTGTAACTAGTTAAAAACCAAATGTGCAACCATTCAGTATTACTGAAAATACAAAATATATTGAAACAAAATATTGGTTAGTGTATGGTGGAACAATGAAACTAGTTATCTAGAACAAATGATTCTTTAGAGAGCACAATAAGCATGTTTATTTGAAACATTCAATGGAACCAAAATATTAACCAATGCAGTCCAACAAAGTTGTCTTGATGGGAAGTGTTTGCACATTATAGAACACTTTCTTACATATAACAAAAACTCAACTAGTGTGTTCGGTTTTGGGATGGGGTGGAACGGAATGGAACCGTTCCGCACCCAGAGCCCGTTCCTGCGTTCGGTTGCAAACTGGAATGGAATGAAGTGGTTCCTCCAAGATGGAATATTCCCTCTAGATCCGGAATGAAGTGGTTCCTCCGATTCGGCCGGACGAGGTGGAACGTGTGACTGTCACACGCTGATTAATTAAGTTTAGCTATAATTAACGGGTGACCGTGACAATTTTTTGTCCAAACCGAACACAGGGATGGAACGGTTCCGTGCCATTGGAATGGAATGGTTCCATTCCATTCCATCCCATCCCCAAACCGAACACACCCTAAACAAAAGAAACATCAGGTCTACTGAATCATCATTAATCTAGAACTTTAAAACATTTATGAAACTCTTTCAAAACTAATACGATGAATAGAATCAAACCAAATTGGTACCGTATATGTTGATATTTTTTATAAACTTGCTCAAAGTTCAAATAATTTGATTTAGTACAAAGGGAATGACTATTTCTCAGTCGACCAAGAATTAGATATTCTCGGTCGACTGAGAATTAACTTAATTCTCAATCAGGTTACACCATTAAATCCCCGTTGTAACTTAAGTTGCAACTCATTACTAGCATGAATCATGAAGTAATCTAACAATGCAAGGCACATTCTCACTTGCAACCCATATTGTAACTCACGACTAGCATAAATCACGAACCAGTTCAATGGCCATGTGCCATTTTTTTTCTGTTGCAACACCACATGCAATTGGAAATATCATAGTTGCAACACATGGCTAGCACGAGTCATGACATAATCAAACTATTTAGGAGTCAAGCTAATTGTCAGTCGATTAAGAATTAATAGAACTGTGGGACAAATCCTAGAACTTCATTTATTAATTTATTGTGTAACGAGAGAGTAGTATGTAGCAGCAGTCATACCAATAGGTAGTGGGCTTGAGACAAATTATAGTAAGTGGTTATCAAGTTATCACGTGTTTATATTAATTCTTTTTACTTCTTTGTAAACAATTTTCCAACCTTAAATATTAACTAGTAGATAGATCTGTATTATAAAAATTAATCACATGCTATAAGAGGTATATTATTAGTATTTCATGTTTTACTATTTTATCACAGATTGTTGAAATTGTAACAAATAGGTGTATATGCTATCTATAATATCTATAAAGTTCATCCCCACTAAAATGCATTTAATGTTTGCAAGCTGAAATCTGGTGTAGCCACATCACCTCAATTATTTCCATCCGTCGGATTTCCAATGTATGGTCTCTATTGATTCGTCAAGAGAATCACTAGGTACGGACAAACACATCAAACTCACAATTATGCTTCCGTCTATCTCCTCCCTAGGAGGTGCCAAAAGGAACCTCACATTGCTGATAAAACTCTCGCGTTCCACTTTCAATTGATTCCTCTAACCTTTTATTAGGCACAACTCTCTATCTTCAGCTGCCGTCATTTAATTTCAGCAAACCACTACTCCCCTCCTATAGGCTATAAATGGTGCACGAAGGTATGCGGTACTTCGTTGAGCAGAGTACCCAAATCACCTTTCCTTCTTGCGCTTTGGTTTTCCATGTCGTCATTGTTGGGTCCTCACTCTCCCGGCCAAAAGGTCGAGATCTCCAGCCCTTTAGTTTCTCCTTGGTTTGGTTGCATCATTGGATCATTTTTTAAAGATATGTACAAGAGATGAAATTTGTATGTTCTATATTCACGAACAAGTTAACTGTCAAACATGATCAAAGTTTATTTTCATTCCACCAGGGCTGCCTGCCACAGTTCATGTTTGTCAGGGCAAGAATGGTCGGAGCAAGGCCAGGTTTAGAGAACCAGATGTGTTAAGCAAGATAAAAAAACGGACACCCCACGGTATGGTCTTTCTCATTGCGTAATCCATTTCTCTGTAGATCTCTGCATGATTCTCTTTGCCCAGACTTGAAGGAGGCACTATCTATACAGTCTCTCTACCTAAAAAAATCAGACACCTGAGAAAGCAATCTTGCCGTGTTCTATAGGTTGATATATGTTTGCCGAGCAAATTAAATAATGTCGATTTTTCAAAATTCTAACTTCATTTGCCCTTAGAAATTAATATTATTTTCACTTGGTTCAAAAAATGATATATATTTTCCTGAATGTGCAGGTTAGAAGACCCACCTTTTAACTGATTAATTACATACATGGGACAACAAGGTGGCAAGATAAACTACTTTCAAATTTAAATACCAAAACTGGAGAATTGCTACAATCAGCTGCTATGAATTGTTCGGTTGGATTTGAAGATGAGGAGATTGGTCTGTCATGTGTGGTAGTTATTCATGTGTACTAAATACATTAAGTTAAAGCATGTAACGTTGGAGACGACACCATGCTATATTTGACAATATTGATAGCATCTCATTATTTATCCTAATGAGACCAAATTCTCTAGAAGTCTCAACTTACATTTGAAATTGTACAATTATATTTAATATGCACAACCATTTTATTTCTACAAAATCCCGCGGCAACGTGATGGGAGGGGAAATAAAGAAGGTCTACCAAATATTTCCTTAGAAATTTATGGAAACTCTAAAATAGAGCTAGAAAGGGATTTACACAATGCAAGTAAGGCCAAACTTATTTCCAAAATTCCACTTTCGCCAGAAAATACATCAACTATTAATATAAGGCGTTTCCGGAAATTTGCGGTTTCACTCCTTCCATGGACACGCACAATTTTTAATTTTCTAAGGAGAACCCAAATGCAGGGGAAAAATAACCATGCATGCATGATTTATTTTCAAGAAAAGTGCATGGAACCTTAACTTTTGCAATCTGCATGCTTGAGTTTTTATGACAATTCAACCCAATTCATGCAGCTATTATATATATATGAGAATCATCTTCCATTCCGCAGCAACGCGCGGGGTATCCACTAGTTACTAGTAGATGTCGACACCCTCTACAGTACTGGGATGTCCACCGCGAACCTTTAGGAAAGGAGGAACGGCCACCCCACCTTTGAAAAAGGGGGGTGTTAGGTATGCATGTGCATTTCTTAGGCTGGGCCGGGCCTTGGGCCGGGCTGACCAAAGGCCAATGCAATTTTTTTGGCCCAGGCCCGGCTCGGCCCGACTGTCGGGCCGAAAAAATTGGCCCAAGCCAGGCCCATCACAGAGAAAGCCCATCGGGCCTCGGGCCGGGCTGCTTTAGTAAATCGCATAAAACCACAGCTCAGGCCTAGCCTGACCAAAACATCGGGCCAAAAAATCAGGCCCAGGCCCGGTCCGGAGACATGGTCGGGTCGGGCTTGGCCTGGGAATTTTGGGTCGGGATGGGCCGGGCCGGGCTGACCGGGCCAGGCTGCCCATGGCCGGGTATGGTGTCGAGCCTCCTCTTATCTTCTAGCATGGGGGGCATGATCTTCTCTAGCTACAAAGTGCGTCACGGCTTCCGTCATACATTTGTCTTTATCTCTCCACGGTACGCCTTGTGGAGGGGTCATGCGTAGCATCTCCCGGAGCACAGCACGAACTCCTCGCGAGGGCTTCGGCTCTTCCGGTGTCGTCGAGTCTTGAATTCATCGCGAGGGGTTCCTCGCGAGGGGCTTCTTCTCACGAACCCATGGAGCTTCAAAGAGGGAGAGATCCCTTGCTGCTTGTAGATGGGCCGCCGCACGAGCCCAATAGCAGGTGGACCGTGGTACCCCTGATGCCACTACACCGACAAGTACACATGTGGTATGTAAACAAAACCTTGTCCCTAGTAAAATGGTCCATTGATTAATAGATGATCAAGGTTTCCTAATCATGGACATCATCATTAATTAATAATGGAGTCATATTGTTGGATGAATGACATGATGGATTCACACCCATATAAAGTATTGCAATGTGATCCAGTCACAAAGTTCAGCATTGCGATACTAAAAAAATACTGTAACCTAATTCTTAGACCGTGAGACCATATGTAATCACTATCACCATCGACTGCTTTCACATTATCAACAGGGCAGTCATAAAGGTACTGCTCAGGTATTCCAAAGGGATTGGTTGAGGCGTATGTGTCAATACTAGGATTTGTCCATCTACGTGACAAATAGATGCTCAGGGCCCACTCGGTGATATTATCGACGAAGCTTGCAAGTGTGTGACTAGGTCATGACGATATGATATCACGAGAATGAGTTGAATATGTTTGTCGGTAATGAGGTCAAACTAGGTATACATGATACCAAAGATCAAAGTCTCGGACGGACTAGGTATCGTATGACAAAGGGAATATGACTCGAGATTGAGATTCAATCGATGAAGTTAATTTGTTGAAAGCGTAGGGACCGTTATGGTTTTCTAGAACCCTCTGGTGGTCAACTGGTCATTGACCAGGGAGATGTTTCGATCATGTCTGCGCATTCCCGCATCCATAGGGTGGCACACTTAAGGGTATACAACGCTTTGGGATTGATTCAAGATCGTTGGAAAAATAAGAGAACACATGAATTGTCTCGGAGAGGTATCGGAATAAGTTCCGGAGTCTATGAATTGCTCGGAGACTTAATAATATATTTTATTAATTAATTAATTGAATTAAATATTAAAAGTTGAATAAAAAAGATACCCCTAAATGGGCCACCATTGGGCAGCCCATGAAGACATCCGGCCAAATCTGTAAGGGAAAGGGTGTGCCGACGGCCCATGATGGGCAGGCTGACCCCAAACCCTAACCCCTATATAAAGAGAGGCAACCTCCTCCATCTTATTCACCCCCTTGGATGTTGCCTTCTCGCCATCTCTCTCACTCACGTGTGTTTTCCCAAGTTTGGGACGTGCATACGGGGTGAGATCTCTCCACTATAGGAACATCGTCGTGCTGCTGGAATCTCGGTCTAAATTTTCTTCTTCTGCTGCTTCGCTGGACCAGAGCCCGGGGGGCGTCTATACACCGTACTTGTGTAGAACTGTGGAGGTGCGACACTTGGAGCACTTCTATCGCCGATACTTCTTCTCAGTATCGAGATCGGCATCGCTGTACATCTTCATCAACAACGTTCGTTCGGAACGTAATGCTTTCGATCTTTAAGGGCATGAACACCGAATTCCTCCGTTACTATACATCTGCATAGAATAGATCTTGGCTATGTTATTCTATCATAGAATTTTTTTTTCTCCTACTGAAACCTACAATCACTACAATATCCAAAAAAAAAGCACTTGCCATTTTTTTTACAATTACCACATATACATCGAGCTAGCTAATTTCAATTGGTACTGCTAACAAAATTAACTGGTAACACTTATATGGTTGATACTACCACTGAATCTATCGAACCTCCATAAAGAATTCCAATGCACAAAAATCCTCTTAAAAAAGGAAGAAGTATAAGCAGGGAAATCTACCAATCCATGGGCATCGGTCCACTATTTGGTGACTATGTGGTGGATAAAGTTGATGTAGCGGATTGTGCCGTCTGCAACGATGTCAACCTGATGGATCCACTCGTCAAACTCGTGTGGCTCGAGCTTCTCACCAATGGAGGTGAGTGGCAGAGGTTGGCAACATAGACGGTGCCCGACGCGTCCTTGTTGACGACATGAAAGACGTCGTGGAACGGACGGTCGAAGGGAACATATGAGGTCGAGGATGTTGGATATGTGCCCTAGAGGCAATGAATAAAGATGTTTTATTATCATATATGTAATGTTCATAATAAGTTTTATGCCATGCTATACTCGTATTAAACAAAAACATTAGTACTCTCCAGGTTTCGCGTCTCGAGAGGAACACGGCTACCTCGGCAACACCCTTAAAGTTATCGAACATAGGGCGAAGTCCAAGCTTCCCGAAGCCATGTCGACGACCGAGCGATGCGGACTTTGTCGTCCATGTCGCGAGAGGAGAAGGCCTCCCGCGTGGTGTTTTTGGCTACAATGAGAGAGAAAGGATAATGCGAGAGGATAAGGCCCACCGATGGTGGTGCGCAAGGATCGCTAGGAAACTCGAATCCTAAAACGCCGCACGTGCCATTAATAAAATTGCCATTAATTATCAATAATTGTTAGGAAGGACGAAAAGTAGTACTATGCACTATACAGCTTCGCGTTGGCAATGGGTAGAGAAATCTCGCGTTGGCAACGAGTAGAGAAATCAACATGTTGAATCGTAAAAAAAAAGTCCACTGGAACTTTCTGGAATCAGGGGAGAGTATTAGGGTATTGGAAAAACCAGCAGCATGAGGCGCTCGGGCGGACTGGCGACAGGCGACGCGGATGGCGGCGGCGGCTCGGGGCCACGGAAGTCGTGCGCACCTGGCGGCGCCGACGCCTGGAGCCCTCTGGTCCGGGGCGCGCCGGCCGCCGGGCCGGCCTCGCCGACCGGCGTTTCTCATCTGCAAGGTAAGTTCTGGCATCTCTCTTTCTCCGACGATGAGGAGGGTGTGGTGGTCTCTGCTTCGGACGGCTCGGAAGAGGAGGTCGAGGACTCCGACCTCGAGGCCCTCCGGCGAAGGCGCCCGGCCGCCAGCACCCTTGGTGGCTTCATCCAACGGGCACGGGAGCTTGGGGGCTCCCTGCAGTCTGTGCGGCGGCAGTCCTTTGCCCCGGGCGGCAAAGGCTCGAGGGTCCGCAGCTCGGCACCTCCAGCGCCTCCACGGCTCCGCCGCTTGGGAAGCCGTGCGCGGCCTACGCGTGGATCCGCCTCCGCGTGCTCTGGTCTGCGGCCTCCATGCTGGGATGGGGATCCGCCGGCGGGGTCGCCGGTTTGGCCTGCTCTGGTTCCCAGTTCGTTTGGTCCTGCTCCGAATCCGGGCTCGGAGGCTGCGGCTGGTGACTCGCGGGGACGGGCCTCGCCGCCGGCAACGCCTCCGGCGGTCATCGGCGTTCGGCGCCTTCTGGATCTAGATGGGGGAGATCCAGCCAGTTTGAATTCCCTGGTCTGGGTAGACGACGAGAGGGTGGGCCCCGCCAGGGTGGAGCGGGCGACTGCCTGCGTGGACTCCACGCCCACGGGCCTGGAGGGTGGGACTCTCCTCCCCTTGGGCGCCGCTGCTGTTTGGCCCAGGTTGGCTGCTCCTCCGGCCCATCGGGAGGACCGCTGGATCAGTGCTTCGCCTGGCCAAGAGGCCCAGCGGCCTGGCCCAGCCCACCCTCGGCGCTTCTCCTGGCTGTGGTTGCCTAAGGGTTGCTGCGACCCCAGCCTAGGGTTTCCTGCCAGATCGAGCGAAGTGAGACAGCAACTAAGTGACCCTTCTGCGCCGCGACACCGCCTCCTCCGACCTGTTCTTCCTCCGCCGCTGCTCTCCCGCTCCTTTGCGGCTGCGGTCATGGCGGGCGGCTACGACGACGGGAGGAAGCGCCGCTTCGACGACAACGCTCGGCGCGATGGGGATGCGGGCGGCGGTGGCGGTGGCGGTGGCCGTCGCCTCGAGGGTGGCCGCGCGCATCTACAGGATGGTGGGGGCGGCGGCGGAGCTGGGCGTCAAGACGGTGGGGGTCGCCAAGATGGCGGCGGACGCCAGGACGGTGCCGGTCGCTTTAACGGCGGGCGGCAGGCCGGTGGCGGAGGCCGCCTCGACGGCTCTCCTCGCCCAGATGTGGGCGGCTCCCGCTACCAGGATGAGGACTTCTCCTTCCGTGACCAAGATTTTCGCGACCAAGACCGTAACCGCGGTTTCGACTACGGCCCTCCGCCGCCGTGGTGGGACGAGCAGCGGTGGAGGGAGGAGGCGCTTGCGAACCGCCGTGCGGATGGGGCGCCGGCCAAGGGCGGCGGCGACCGCTCGGCTGCCGGGGCTCAGGGAGACCGCGCGGTTCAAGGTCAGCGCCCTCAGCACAAGAACAAAGCCAAGAAGAATCAAGGCGAGGGAAGCCACCAGCAGCCAAAAGGGAAGGCTAAGCAGAATCCTCCTCCCCGGGCAGGGGCCCGGTGGCGGGGGAATGCTTCAAATGTGGTAGGGAAGGCCACTACCGGTCGGACTGCACCTTCGACCCTCTCTGCGTGGTGTGCAGTGGCGAAGGCCATTCCTCTGCTAACTGTCCCTCGAAGGGGAAGGGGCTTTCTCTCCAGACCATGGGTCACGCCATCTCCGGCGGGGGCTTCTACAACATCGACGTTGAACCTATGCGTGCTGGGCTGGGCAACGGAGAAGTCTTTGCTGCTATCATCAAGTTCGATTCGGCGCCGCTCTCTGAGGCTCAGCTCTCTGATGAATTGAAGCATTTGGTTGATGATACGCCTCCGACGTATCGATAATTTCTTATGTTCCATGCCATATTATTGATGATACCTACATGTTTTATGCACAATTTATGTCATATTCGTGCATTTTCTGGAACTAACCTATTAACAAGATGCCGAAGAGCCAGTTGTTGTTTTCTGCTGTTTTTGGTTTCAGAAATCCTAGTAACGAAATATTCTCGGAATTGGACGAAATCAAAACCCGTGGTCCTATTTTGCCACGAAGCTTCCGGAAGACCGAAGAGGAGTCGAAGTGGGGCCACGAGGGCCGCCACCATAGGACGGCGCGGCCCGGGCCTTGGCCGCGCCGACCTGTGGTGTGGGGCCCTCGTGTGGCTCCCCACGTTGCCCTTCCGCCTACTTAAAGCCTCGTCGCGAAACCCCGATGCGAAAAACCACGATACGGAAAACCTTGCGAGACGCCATCGCTGCCAATCCCATCTCGTGGGATTCGGAGATCTCCTTCGGCACCCTGCCGGAGAGGGATTCATCTCCCGGAGGACTCTTCACCGCCATGGTCGCCTCCGGAGTGATGAGTGAGTAGTTCACCCCTGGACTATGGGTCCATAGCAGTAGCTAGATGGTTGTCTTCTCCTCATTGTGTTTCATTGTTGGATCTTGTGAGCTGCCTAACATGATCAAGATCATCTATCTGTAATGCTATATGTTGTGTTTGTCGGGATCCGATGGATAGAGAATACCATGTTATGTTAATTATCAAGTTATTACCTATGTGTTGTTTATGATCTTGCATGCTCTCCGTTATTAGTAGAGGCTCTGGCCAAGTTGATGCTAGTAACTCCAAGAGGGAGTATTTATGCTCGATAGTGGGTTCATGTCTCCGTGAATCTGGGGGAGTGACAGAAACCCCTAAGGTTATGGATGTGATGTTGCCACTAGGGATAAAACATTGATGCTATGTCTAAGGATGTAGTTGTTGATTACATTACGCACCATACTTAATGCAATTGTCTGTTGCTTTGCAACTTAATACTGGAAGGGTTCGGATGATAACCTGAAGGTGGACTTTTTAGGCATAGATGCAGTTGGATGGCGGTCTATGTACTTTGTCGTAATGCCCAATTAAATCTCACTGTACTTATCATGACATGTATGTGCATTGTTATGCTCTCTTTATTTGTCAACTGCCCGACTGTAATTTGTTCACCCAACATGCTTTTATCTTATGGGAGAGACACCTCTAGTAAACTGTGGACCCCGGTCCATTCTTTTATACTGAAATACAAATCTGCTGCAATACTTGTTCTTTATTGTTTTCTTGCAAACAATCATCTTCCACACAATACGGTTAATCCTTTGTTACAGCAAGCCGGTGAGATTGACAACCTCACTGTTTCGTTGGGGAAAAGTACTTTGGTTGTGTTGTGCAGGTTCCACGTTGGCGCGGAATCTCGGTATTGCGCCGCACTACATCCCGCCGCCATCAACCTTCAACGTGCTTCTTGACTCCTACTGGTTCGATTAAACCTTGGTTTCTTACTGAGGGAAACTTGCCGCTGTGCGCATCACACCTTCCTCTTGGGGTTCCCAACGGACGTGTCAATTACACGCATCAGTTGACGAGCTCTGGGACTGGCAGGTGCAGAGGCTCTCCGACTCGGAGTTTTCGGTGGTTTTCCCCACCCGCCAGACCCTACGGCTCATCACCGGGAGCGGGAAGTGATGCGTGTAGTTGACACGTCCATTGGGAACCCCAAGAGGAAGGTGTGATGCGCACAGCGGCAAGTTTCCCTCAGTAAGAAACCAAGGTTTAATCGAACCAGTAGGATTCAAGAAGCACGTTGAAGGTTGATGGCGGCGGGATGTAGTGCGGCGCAACACCAGAGATTCCGGCGCTAACGTGGAACCTGCACAACACAACCAAAGTACTTTGCCCCAACGAAACAGATGAGGTTGTCAATCTCACCGGCTTGCTGTAACAAAGGATTAACCGTATTGTGTGGAAGATGATTGTTTGCGAGAAAACATAGAAACAAGTATTGCAAGCAGATTTGTATTTCAGTATTAAAAGAATGGACCGGGTCCACAGTTCACTAGAGGTGTCTCTCCCATAAGATAAAAGCATGTTGGGTGAACAAATTACAGTCGGGCAATTGACAAATAGAGAGGGCATAACAATGCACATACATGACATGATAAGTATAGTGAGATTTAATTGGGCATTACGACAAAGTACATAGACCGCCATCCAACTGCATCTATGCCTAAAAAGTCCACCTTCAAGGTTATCATCCGAACCCCTCCAGTATTAAGTTGCTAACAACAGAACAATTGCATTAAGTATGGTGCGTAATGTAATCAACAACTACATCCTCGGACATAGCGCCAATGTTTTATCCCTAGTGGCAACAAGACAACACAACCTTAGAACTTTCTGTCATCTGTCCCGGTGTCAATGCGAGCATGAACCCACTATCGAGCATAAATACTCCCTCTTGGAGTTAAAAGTAAAAACTTGGCCAGAGCCTCTACTAGTAACGGAGAGCATGCAAGATCATAAACAACACATATGTAATAACTTGATAATTAACATGACATGGTATTCTCTATCCATCGGATCCCGACAAACACAACATATATAATTACAGATAGATGATCTTGATCATGTTAGGCAGCTCACAAGATCCAACAATGAAGCACAATGAGGAGAAGACAACCATCTAGCTACGCTATGGACCCATAGTCCAGGGTGAACTACTCACTCATCACTCCGGAGGCGACCATGGCGGTGTAGAGTCCTCCGGGAGATGAATCCCTCTCCGGCAGGGTGCCGGAGGAGATCTCCGAATCCCCCGAGATGGGATCGGCGGCGGCGGCGTCTCGATAGGTTTTCCGTATCGTGGTTTTTCGCATCGAGGGTTTCGCGACGGAGGCTTTAAGTAGGCGGAAGGGCAGAGTCGAGGGCCTGACGAGGGGCCCACACCATAGGCGGCGCGGGCCCCTCCTTGGCCGCGCCGCCTTGTGGTGTCGCCACCTCGTGGCCCCACTTCGTATGTTCTTCGGTCTTCTGGAAGCTCCGTGGAAAAATAGGCCCCGGGTCTTCGTTTCGTCCAATTCCGAGAATATTTCGTTACTAGGATTTCGAAACCAAAAACAGCAGAAAACGAGAACCGGCACTTCGGCATCTTGTTAATAGGTTAGTTCCAGAAAATGCACGAATATGACATAAAGTGTGCATAAAACATGTAGGTATCATCAATAATATGGCATAGAACATAAAAATTATCGATACGTCGGAGACGTATCAAGCATCCCCAAGCTTAGTTCTGCTCGTCCCGAGCAGGTAAAACGATAACAAAGATAATTTCTGAAGTGATATGCCATCATAACCTTGATCATACTATTTGTAAACATATGTAGTGAATGCAGCGATCAAAACAATGGTAATGACATGAGTAAACAAGTGAATCATAAAGCAAAGACTTTTCATGAATAGTACTTCAAGACAAGTATTAATAAGTCTTGCATAAGAGTTAACTCATAAAGCAATAAATCAAAGTAAAGGTATTGAAGCAACACAAAGGAAGATTAAGTTTCAGCGGTTGCTTTCAACTTGTAACATGTATATCTCATGGATAATTGTCAACATAGAGTAATATAATAAGTACAATATGCAAGTATGTAGGATTCAATACACAGTTCACACAAGTGTTTGCTTCTTGAGGTGGAGAGAGATAGGTGAACTGACTCAACATAAAAGTAAAGAGAATGGTCCTTCAAAGAGGAAAGCATCGATTGCTATATTTGTGCTAGAGCTTTTATTTTGAAAACATGAAACAATTTTGTCAACGGTAGTAATAAAGCATATGAGTTATGTACATTATATCTTACAAGTTGCAAGTCTCATGCATAGTATACTAATAGTGCCCGCACCTTGTCCTAATTAACTTGGACTACCGGATCTTTGCAATGCACATGTTTTGACCAAGTGTCACAATGGGGTACCTCCATGCCTCCTCGTACAAAGGTCTAAGGAGAAAGCTCGCATTTTGGATTTCTCGCTTTTGATTATTCTCAACTTAGACATCCATACCGGGACAACATGGACAACAGATAATGGACTCCTCTTTAATGCATAAGCATGTGGCAACAATTATTATTCTCATATGAGATTGAGGATATATGTCCAAACTGAAACTTCCACCATGAATCATGGCTTTAGTTAGCGGCCCAAAGTTCTTCTCTAACAATATGCATGCTCCAACCATGAAGGTGGTAGATCTCTCTTGCTTCGGACAAGACGGACATGCATAGCAACTCACATGATATCCAACAAAGAATAGTTGATGGCGTCCCCGGAAACATGGTTATCGCACAACAAGCAACTTAATAAGAGATAAAGTGCATAAGTACATATTCAATACCACAATAGTTTTTAAGCTATTTGTCCCATGAGCTATATATTGCAAAGGTGAATGATGGAATTTTAAAGGTAGCACTCAAGCAATTTACTTTGGAATGGCGGATAAATACCATGTAGTAGGTAGGTATGGTGGACACAAATGGCATAGTGGTTGGCTCAAGTATTTTGGATGCATGAGAAGTATTCCCTCTCGATACAAGGTTTAGGCTAGCAAGGTTATTTGAAACAAACACAAGGATGAACGGTACAGCAAAACTCACATAAAGGACATATGGTAAACATTATAAGACTCCATACCGTCTTTCTTGTTGTTCAAAACTCAATACTAGATGTTATCTAGACTCTAGAGAAACCAAATATGCAAACCAAATTAGCAAGCTCTAAGTATTTCTTCATTAATGGGTGCAAAGTATATGATGCAAGAGCTTAAACATGAGCACAACAATTGCCAAGTATCAAATTATCCAAGACATTTTAGAGTTACTACATGTAGCATTTTCCAATTCCAACCATATAACAATTTAACGAAGAAGAAACTTCGCCATGAATACTATGAGTAGAGCCTAAGGACATATTTGTCCATATGCTACAGCGGAGCGTGTCTCTCTCCCATAAAGTGAATGCTAGGATCCATTTTATTCAAACAAAACAAAAAACAAAAACAAACCGACGCTCCAAGCAAAGTACATAAGATGTGACGGAATAAAAATATAGTTTCAGGGGAGGAACCTGATAATGTTGTCGATGAAGAAGGGGATGCCTTGGGCATCCCCAAGCTTAGACGCTTGAGTCTTCTTAGAATATGCAGGGGTGAACCACCGGGGCATCCCCAAGCTTAGAGCTTTCACTCTCCTTGATCATATTGCATCATACTCCTCTCTTGATCCTTGAAAACTTCCTCCACACCAAACTCGAAACAACTCATTAGAGGGTTAGTGCATAATAAAAAATCACATGTTCAGAGGTGACACAATCATTCTTAACACTTCTGGACATTGCATAAAGCTACTTGGACATTAATGGATCAAAGAAATTCATCCAACATAGCAAAAGAGGCAATGCGAAATAAAAGACAGAATCTGTCAAAACAGAACAGTCCGTAAAGATGGATTTTATTAGGCCACCAGACTTGCTCAAACGAAAATGCTCAAATTGAATGAAAGTTGCGTATATATCTGAGGATCATGCTCGTAAATTGGCTTAATTTTATGAGCTACCTACAGGGAGATAGACCCAGATTCGTGACAGCAAAGAAATCTGGAACTGCGCAGTAATCCAAATCTAGTACTTACTTTTCTATCAAAGACTTTACTTGGCACAAAAAAACATAAAACTAAGATAAGGAGAGGTTGCTACAGTAGTAAACAACTTCCAAGACTCAAATATAAAACAAAAATACTGTAGCAAAATAACACATGGGTTATCTCCCAAGAAGTTCTTTCTTTATAGCCATTAAGATGGGCTCGGCAATTTTAATGATGCACCCACAAGAAATAGTATTTGAAGCAAAAGAGAGCATCTGGAGGCAAATTCAAAACACATTTAAGTCTAAAATGCTTCCTATGCATAGGAATCTTGTAAATAAACAAGTTCATGAAGAGCAAAGTAACAAGCATAGGAAGATAAAACAAGTGTAGCTTCAAAAATTTCAGCACATAGAGAGGTGTTTTAGTAACATGAAAATTTCTACAACCATATTTTCCTCTCTCATAATAATTTTCAGTAGCATCATGAGCAAACTCAACAATGTAACTATCACATAAAGTATTCTTATCATGAGTCTCATGCATAAAATTATTACTCTCCACGTAAGCATAATCAATTTTATTAGTTGTAGTGGGAGCAAATTCAACAAAGTGGCTATCATCATATATAGGAGGCATATTGTAATCATAAAAGAAAATTTTCTCCTCAATGCTTGGGGGACCAAAAAGATCATGCTCATCAGAGCCAGCTTCCCCAAGCTTAGAATTTTCCATAGCATTAGCAACAATGGTGTTCAAAGCATCCATAGTAATAACATTCCCATTAGCATGCATATAAAGTTCCATGGGTTTTTTAATTCTCTCTTCAAACACATCATGTCCTAATTCAAGATAAAGTTCATAAAGATCTCTCATATTTTTGTTGTTTTCCATTATGCTTAACTAGTGAAATAAAACCATGCATGATATTAAGTAAAGTAAAACAAGTAACTAATTTTTTTGTGTTTTTGATATAGAGTGCAAGACAGTAAATAAGGTAAAACTAGCAACTAATTTTTTTGTGTTTTGATATAATGCAGCAAACAAAGTAGTAAATAAAATAAAGCAAGACAAAAACAAAGTAAAGAGATTGAGAAGTGGAGACTCCCCTTGCAGCGTGTCTTGATCTCCCAGGCAACGGCGCCGGAAATTTGCTTGATGCGTGTAGTTGACACGTCCGTTGGGAACCCCAAGAGGAAGGTGTGATGCGCACAGCGGCAAGTTTCCTCGATAAGAAACCAAGGTTTAATCGAACCAGTAGGAGTCAAGAAGCACGTTGAAGGTTGATGGCGGCGGGATGTAGTGCGGCGCAACACCGGAGATTCCGGCGCCAACGTGGAACCCGCACAACACAACCAAAGTACTTTGCCCCAACGAAACAGTGAGGTTGTCAATCTCACCGGCTTGCTGTAACAAAGGATTAACCGTATTGTGTGGAAGATGATTGTTTGCAGAGAAAACAGTAAAACAAGTATTGCAGAAGATTTGTATTTCAGTATTAAAAGAATGGACCGGGGTCCACGAGTTCACTAGAGGTGTCTCTCCCATAAGATAAAAGCATGTTGGGTGAACAAATTACAGTCGGTCAATTGACAAATAGAGAGGGCATAACAATGCACATACATGACATGATAAGTATAGTGAGATTTAATTGGGCATTACGACAAAGTACATAGACCGCCATCCAACTGCATCTATGCCTAAAAAGTCCACCTTCAGGTTATCATCCGAACCCCTCCGGTATTAAGTTGCTAACAACGAGACAATTGCATTAAGTATGGTGCGTAATGTAATCAACAACTACATCCTCGGACATAGCGCCAATGTTTTATCCCTAGTGGCAACATCACAACACAACCTTAGAACTTTACATCCTTGTCCCAGGTGTCAATGCGAGGCATGAACCCACTATCGAGCATAAATACTCCCTCTTGGAGTTAAAAGTAAAAACTTGGCCAGAGCCTCTACTAGTAACGGAGAGCATGCAAGATCATAAACAACACATATGTAATAACTTGATAATTAACATGACATGGTATTCTCTATCCATCGGATCCCGACAAACACAACATATAGAATTACAGATAGATGATCTTGATCATGTTAGGCAGCTCACAAGATCCAACAATGAAGCACAATGAGGAGAAGACAACCATCTAGCTACTGCTATGGACGCATAGTCCAGGGGTGAACTACTCACTCATCACTCCGGAGGCGACCATGGCGGTGTAGAGTCCTCCGGGAGATGAATCCCCTCTCCGGCGAGGGTGCCGGAGGAGATCTCCGGAATCCCCCGAGATGGGATCGGCGGCGGCGGCGTCTCGCATAGGTTTTCCGTATCGTGGTTTTTCGCATCAGGGGTTTCGCGACGGAGGCTTTAAGTAGGCGGAAGGGCAGAGTCAGGGCCCGACGAGGGGCCCACACCATAGGGCGGTGCGGCCCCCCCTTGGCCGCGCCGCCTTGTGGTGTCGCCACCTCGTGGCCCCACTTCGTATGTTCTTCGGTCTTCCGGAAGCTCCGTGGAAAAATAGGCCCCGGGTCTTCGTTTCGTCCAATTCCGAGAATATTTCGTTACTAGGATTTCTGAAACCAAAAACAGCAGAAAACGAGAACCGGCACTTCGGCATCTTGTTAATAGGTTAGTTCCAGAAAATGCACGAATATGACATAAAGTGTGCATAAAACATGTAGGTATCATCAATAATATGGCATAGAACATAAGAAATTATCGATACATCGGAGACGTATCAGGAAGCTCCACCTCCCTCTCAGCAAGACCGATACTCAGATCCGCGAGGCCTTCTTGGCACCTAAGCCCAGCCTGGTTCTCCCTTCAACCTGGGTGCGTTTGTCGGGGGTGCCGGAGGATCTGATGACCAAGGACCGCCTCATGGCTGCGTAAACCATGATTGGGAGGCCGTTTGAGGTGGACGAGCTCTCGATCCAAAAGCGTGACCGCGAGCCGATCCGTATGCGCTTCCATTGTCGCTATCCTGACCGCATCAAGGGCTCGGTTCAAGTGTTCGTGAACGGCGAGGGGTACATCGTCGGTGTGCAAGCCGAGGCCCCTCCTCGCGGTACCCCGGGTGCAGGGTCTGGGGGCCCTCCACCACCTCCCCACGATGGCCGTGACGATGATGAAGACTCTGACGACATTCCCTCGGACAGCGAGTGGAACAAGCACCGTCGCAGCCAAGACAAGAACAAGGATGCTGCCAAAGACAAAGGCGGGGCCTCCGGCCCCTCCAGCTCCAACCCCCCGTCCGTGCTTGGCAAGCAGGGGCTGCCAATCACCTGCGACCCGGCCATGGCTGCGCGCAGCTTTGACGAGTACGGCTCTAACTTAGACGTCGCTGCGGAGATCATCCCCTCCCTCTCCCTCCTTGAGCCTGCCAAGAACAAGCTGGTTGCGCACCTGATCCCGGCGAGCGGCGTGGTAGGGCCTCGCCTCCTCGCTGACGACTCCTTGGACTCGGCGGACCTGGACTCACAGATCACCGACCCGGTGCCCTCGTGGGTGGACGACAGCCAGCAGGCGGAGGGCCCGCCTGCCAAGATGGCAAAGCTCACGCCGGTCAACATCCTTGCCGGTACGACTGAGGTGGAGGTGGTGGACGCGTCGGAGGATGAGGACATGCCGCAGCCTCAGGAAGATGGAGCCCGCAAGAACCTGCTGAAGGAGCTGTCCGAGGCCACCCCGTTGGCTCAAGCTCGCCGCTCCAAGGCCGTCTACTACAAGCGGGCGACCTCGGCGACGTCGTCGTTGGTGCGGAAGAGCGCGAGGACCCAGGGCACCCCGGCAGGAACTTCTGCCCTCCTCCGCGCCCAGAGGCTCACGACGGAGAAGAACCTGGAGGGCAAGACCTGCACCAACATCACCAACGGCAAAGGTAATGATTTCGCTATCCTCGACCTTCTCTCTGACGCTCACTTGTCCACGGTGGTTCGCGATAGCTGCTTGGTTTTCTCTCCCTCGAGGGCTGATCCGGGTGAAGCCCTGTCCCTCATCCGGGCTAAAGAGAAGGTGCAGGCCGCGCTTGCCGAGACCGCGCGCCGCCTTGAGCGGGAGGCCAAGGCTGTGGCGGCGGCCAAGGCAGTGGCCGATGAGGCTCCTAGGGTGGAGCTGCCAGAGGATCTGGCCTCGCCATCCGCCGCGCTGGGCTCGCCTGGGGAAGGGTCCCCGGTGCCAGCCGGTTCGGTGCTCGCCTCGGGGGCTGGCAAGGACTTACCGCATGCCGCGGGGGCTGGTAAGGATCTGGCGGTGCCACGCTCCCGCCCGCGAAGATCTTGTGCTAAGGCCCCTGCCCTTGCTGTCTCCAAGAGACAGTACAAAAAGCGCGCTCCCAAATGAGAGCTCTCTTTTACAACTTGCGGGGATTTGGGGGACAAGGGCGTCGCACCCAACTCCGTGACTACATGCAACGCGATCGGATCGACATTCTAGGCCTTCAAGAAACAGTCCGTCAAGATTTCTCGGACCATGAACTTAGGAGCCTGGAGTGTGGTGGCCAATTCTGCTGGAACAGGCTGCCGGCCTCGGGACATTCCAGGGGGATGCTCCTGGGGTTTCGGGATGAATGCTTCGAGGTGGGGACCTGGAGGAAGGGGCAGTTCTTCATTAGTGCTGACCTCTTCCATCGCAGCCGCAAGACCAAGTGGACTTGCATTTTAGTCTACGGCCCAGCGGACCACTCTAGGACTAGGGAGTTCTTGGAGGAGCTCTCTTCCGAGGTGGCAAGTTGTAGGTTCCCTCTTGTTGTTGGGGGCGACTTCAACCTCATTCGGGGTCCGGGGGATAAGAGCAATGACAATATCAATTGGCCAAGGGTGCGCCAATTCAATGACGCCATCGCTTCCTTCTCCCTTAGAGAGCTCAACCGAACCGGGGCAAGGTTCACCTGGACCAATAAGCAACTTTCTCCCATCCGCTCGGTCCTGGATAGGGTCTTCGTCTCTACCTCTTGGGAGACGCTTTTCCCTCTGTGCTCTCTTACGGTGGTCACTCGGGTGGGATCCGACCACAACCCTCTCCTCCTTGATGACGGGGAGCAGGGGATTCGCCGGCCGGCGAGATTCTTCTTCCAATCCTGGTGGCTAAGGGTAGCCGGCTTTGAGCAGATGATCAAAGATAAACTGATCTACTGCATCCAGGATCGGGGGCCTCACCGGTGCAGCATTGACCTTTGGCAGTGCATTGCGAGATGCCTTCGCCAACACCTCCGAGGGTGGGGGGCCAACCTAGGCAAGCAGAAGAGGGAGGCAAGGGATAACCTCCTCGCCCAGGTTAAGGAGCTCGACACTCTGGCTGACTCCTCGGGTCTAGACGAGGAGGGCTGGGCCCTCCGCTACTTCCTAGAGGATCAGATTGTTCAACTGGATGGTGCGGAGGAGGACTACTGGAGACAGCGCAGCAGACTCCAATGGACCCTTAAAGGAGATTCCTGCACTGCCTTCTTCCACGCCTTCGCCAATGGGAGGCGACGGAAATGTCTCATCCCTCGCCTGGTGACTGATGACGGAGAGATTTCGGACCAGGTCGAGTTGATGGGGCACGTTTACCAATTCTACCAGGGTCTTATGGGCGCTGAGGGGGAGGAAAGGGCTTTCTCCCTTGCTCAGGACCTCTGGCCCTCCGGCAAGAGGATATCCGATGAGGAGAACAGGCATCTGGAGCTCACCTTCACGCCGGACGAGCTTGATGAGGTGCTTGCGGGCATGAAGCCAGACTCGGCCCCGGGCCCTGATGGGCTGCCGGTCGTCTTCTTCAAGAGATTTTGGGAAACTCTTAGGTGACCCATCCTCCAGATCTTGAACGACTTCGCCCTAGGGAGGGTTGACATCGCGCGCCTCAACTTTGGAGTCATCTCTCTCATTCCGAAAGTTCAGGGGGCGGACACCATCAAGCAGTTTAGACCCATCGCTTTAATTAACGTTATCTTTAAATTCGTTGCTAAGGCTTACGCTACCCGCCTTGCCCCTCTAGCACATAGGACGATCGACCGTAGCCAATCGGCATTCATCAAAGGGAGGTGCTTGCACGAGGGCGTGCTCGCACTTCATGAAATCACCCATGAGTTAAGGGTTAAGAAACTCAAGGGCCTCCTTCTCAAACTTGACTTTGAGAAAGCCTTCGATCGGGTAAGCTGGGACTTCCTGAGAGAAGTTCTGTTGAGGAAAGGCTTCTCCCCCATGATCGTTCACCGCCTAATGCAGCTGGTCTCGGGTGGCCAAACTGCGGTCAATGTGAACGGTGTCATTGGGGAGAACTTCAGGAACGCGCGGGGTGTGAGGCAAGGGGACCCGCTCTCTCCGATCCTGTTCGACTTTATGGTGGACTCCCTGGCGGCTATCATTGCCGTGGCTACGAAGCTGGGCACCTCAAGGGTGTGGTGCCCCACCTGATCCCGGGAGAGATCACCCACCTCCAATATGCGGATGACACTTTGATTCTGATCGAACCATCCGATATGGGGCTGGCCAACCTTAAGCTCCTGCTTCTCTGCTTCGAGAACATGTCAGGGCTTAAGATTAATTTCGCTAAGAGCGAAGTGGTCGTGACTGGGATCCCCGACCCGGATCGTCAGAGGATAGCTGACGCCCTTAACTGCAAGCTGGGAAGCCTGCCGCTACACTACCTCGGCCTACCTGTCAGCGATCGCCCCCTCTCAGTTGCTGACTGGAACTTCCTCACTGAGAAGGTTGGCCACAGGGTGGAGCCTTGGCAGGGTCTGTTTCTTGCATGAGCCGGCAGACTGGAGCTCACCAACTCCTGCCTCTCTAGCCTCCCGCTGTTCGCTATGGGTCTATACCTGCTGCATGACACGACGCATGCGGTAATGGACAGACATCGGTCTCGCTTCTTTTGGGAGGGAGTAGGACCAAAACGGAAGTACCATATGGTGGACTGGGCCACGGTATGCAAACCTCGTGCGTTTGGAGGGTTGGGAATCCTCAACACCAAGTTCATGAACATTGCCTTGATGTTAAAATGGATCTGGAAGATCTATCAGAACGAAGAAGGCCTATGGGCAGACCTTCTTAGGGCCAAGTACCCGGGGGACCACGACCTGTTCTCCCCGGCGGTTCCCACCAAAGGATCACAATTCTGGAATTCTATCCAGAAGATCAAGTGGTACTTCAAACTGGGGGCGAAGCACCAGATTAACAATGGGCGGAGGACCTACTTCTGGTTAGACTGGTGGACGGGCACGGGGCCCCTTCGCCATACTTTTCCTAGGTTGTTCGCCTGCTGCGACAACCACTTCGCGACTGTTCAGGGGGTTAGGGCCAGTGGGGGCTGGAATATTCGCTTCCGACGCTCCTTTGGACTTGCGGAGAAGGTGGAATGGAACAACCTCTGCAGAATCTTTGACCTCTCGCCAGCCTCTGAGGGCGACGACACGGTTCGTTGGGCGCTTGAGCAATCCGGGGAGTACTCCACCCGCTCGATGTACTCCAAACTGTCCCAGGGCGGGACGATCACTCACTTCAAGGAAATTTGGCGCACTAGGGTCCCGCCAAAAATCCGAGTCTTCCTCTGGCAGCTCATCCGAGGGAGGCTCCCGTCAGGGGACCAACTAGTCAAGCGACATGGGCCATCGAATGGGCGATGTGCCCTATGTGGAGAATGGGAAACCTGCGACCATATTTTCTTCACTTGCCACCTTGCTAGATTTATGTGGGCAGGAATCAGGGACCTCCTCTCCTGCTCATGGAACCCAGCAGGGGCTGCTGACTTCGTCGCCATTGCCAACGGCTTGTCCGGTAGAATCCGTAGGATAGCTTGGTTCACCCTCGCAGCGCAATGCTGGACGCTGTGGAACATTCGCAACAAGCTAGCTATAGAGGGCTCACTCATCTCCAGCCCGGCTGACGCTATCTTCAAAATGTCTATCTACATGCAGAGCTGGAGGGTTCTGGTCAGACCGAGGGACCGACCACTGCTGGACGTGGCGCTGGACGAGGTTAGGAGGCTTCACGCGCGGACACGGGCCGGAGGAAATTGACGCCGCCGTCGACGCTGGTCGGAGGACATTGTTGCCGCTCCTTTCCGCTCCGCTTGCTTTAGCTTCCCTGTTACTTTGAGTTTATCTGGGTTGCAGACTTTTCGTACTTGTATCGTGGTATCATGACTTTGGAGGCATCAGTTTGTGTTGGGTGTGTGTTGTATCGCTACTCTATGGTTGCCGTGATGGCTTTATATATAAAGCCGGGCCAAGGGTCTTATGTTTAAAAAAAAAAAGTCCACTGTCACATACTCACATTGCCTTGTTCTTTTAGCGTATGCGGTGCCCGGATCGGTCTTTTAGCCTATAGTGCGCATCTCACGTATTTTTAGATCAACCGGCTCCATCCCACTTTATCCCTTCATATCTAAAAATACAACAAAATAGTCCAAGCTAGCCAAAGATAAAAAGCCCAAGCTAACTAAAGGAAAAAAAAAGACCCAATTTCCAGCTCACTAGGAGTCAACATATTCCTTGCCGTCTTCCTAATCCGTACGTGAGGAGAACCGCGACCTGAATTGGATTCCTAATCCGACTCTCACCACACCACACGCACTGCAGGCCTCAGCGGCTCAGCCTATATTAACAGCCACAAGCCTTTCTTGATCTCTGTCACGCTTCCGTTTCCTTGATTCTTGTGGTCAGTCCAGACACGAGAATCCAGAGAGAACACGCGCTCTTCCGCATAGCCGTCGACGCGATGGCATCGGCGCAGGACGCCGGCAACGATCAGTCTGTCGCGGAGTCTGGCTTGACCACTTTGTTCCGAAACCTCGGAGAGGCCATTGACGGGATCGCGGCGGACGAGACCGACGAAGACGTCCTAGACGCCCTGAGCGAGCTCAGAGAGGCCCTCGGTAAGGTGGTAGCAGCGCCCTTGACAGCCGAAGATGTCCTGCACCAGGACAAGATAGCCATGAGCGACTTGGCACTCGAGATTGACGAGGCCATCGACATGATCGCTGCGGCGGCCGCTGCCGGCAAAGTTGACTTGGAGATGGACTGGGCGCGCAAGGCCAGAGAGGCAATCGAGGACTTCACCCGCACCCGCCCGATCAATGAGGTCGTCGAGGAGATGGCAGCGATGGGCATGCACGACGGAACTTTCTTGCCGACCGGCGAGGTTGAAGAAGAGGTCGTGAATGACGAGGTTTTCTTGGACGATCAGGTTCAGCAAGAGATTTACGAGGAGGCCTTCTTTGAAGAGTTGGACTACCACGAGATGGTCTTTGCCATGGACGAGGCTTTGGATGAGTTGCGCGAGGAAGCGGCTGGGTGCAAGCTCTCGGAGACCGTCGACGCGATGGCATCGGCACAGGACGCCAGCAATTATCAATCTGTCGGGAACGGGGAGTCTGGTTTCGCCGCTTTCATTCGAAAGCTCGGAAAGACCGTTGACGAGATCGCGGCCGACGGGAATCACGGGACCGACGAAGACGTTCTGAGCGCTCTGGACGAGCTCAGCGAGGCCCTCCGTAAGATGTTAGCAACGCCCGCGACAGACGAAGTCGTCCTTCATCGCCTATACGAGATAGCCAGGGGCCACTTCGAGCTCGAGATCGACGAGGCCATCTACATGATCACGAGGGCGGCCGCTACCGGCGACGCTGACTGGGAATTGAGTGCCGCGCGCAAGGCCATCAAGGCCACCGAGGACTTCACCCGCACCCGCCAGCTCACTCAGCTCGACATCGAGGAGATGGTAGCGATGAGCGCGGCCAATGAAGCTGTCTTGGCGACCGGCGAGATTGAAGAAAATGGCGAGGTTTTCTTGGACGACCAGGTGCAGCAAGAGATGTATGAGGAGGCCTTCTTGGACGAGCTGGACTACCAGGAGATGGTCTTGGCCATTGACGAGGCTTTGGATGAGTTGCGCCAGGAAGCGGCCGGGTGCAGCCCCGACCCTCCGCGAACAGGGTATCTTGGACGATATGGATTTATAACACCGCAAGATCTTTTTCGATGACGCTTTGTAAGAGATGCAGCTCGCATCGGGCAAACATACGGAAGCTAGTCACGGAAGAGATGTAGACATCTAGTAGTAGTTTTTTTATTGTCTTTATTGTTTCATTAACGGCTCCGCGTCCATGTATGCTAGAGCGCGACAAACTCACATTTGTAAATTTCAATCAAATCACGCACATTTCTTGATATCTTTTGGTGTGAAATGTTCATCGGTTCCTTTAGATTGAAGAGCATTCAATTGTTTTCAGTTATATCCAATGTTCTTAGGGCTGGCTAAAACAGACCTGCCGCAGCGGATACTCCCTTCGTTTTTTTCGCTTCCTAAGTTTAGTTAAAGTCAAACTTTATCAAATTTAACCGAAAACATAGAAAAAAATTAACAACCAAACGATTCGTTCGTATAATACATTGTAGATGTTAATGTTTTTCCCTAAATATTTTAATCAAACTTTAACTATCTTAACTTTGACTAAATCCAAAACACAACCTAATTGTGAAGTACGAAGTATACATACATAAAAGGAAGTTGTCTTAGACAAGACCTATGTACTAAATAGTGTTTAACATCTACAAGAGTGGATTTTGTATTTACACGCATAAAAAGAGCTACCACATGCCGCCGAGTGTGCTGCGTGCCAATGTTTCATTTTTATTTTTCAATTATGAAGAAGACACATTTTTAGACATAAATAGAAATACACACAATTGTTGCAAAGACCAGATAAATGACCCTCCATGAATAGCAGTGAAACAAAAGGGAAGACCTATGATATCATTTATAGCCGTAGTACAACAAAATGATAAAAACAAGAGAGTGCACATGAAACTTTCGTGTCTCACCACCAAGACAGATTATTCTTTGATCGGAACACAATGTTTCAGTTAATACCGAGATATGTGTGATGACTTTACCAATTTTAGAGCTACATGGCTCCAGTCTTACATACGCGTGCGCACGACTAGCATCAAAACAAAAAAGAGACCTCCTAAACCATCTATTAAACTTAGTGCAACAAAACTAAAACCTGAGTATCGTGTATGTCTCGCCGAGTTAGATTATTCTTACATCGAAAGACAAGGTTTTAGTCAATATTGAGACGCGTGTGATAACTTCACCAAAATTGGAGCTCCACGACTCAAGTGTGTGTGGGTCAGTGTGTGAGGAAAATACAAATATTTGTGTAGTTGAAATATCAGTTAACCATAGCTAGTTAACAAACCAAATGTGCAACCATTCACTATTACTCAAAATACAAAAATATTGGAACAACAAATTGGTTAGTTTACAGTGAAACAATAAAACTGTTTATCTAGAACAAACGTTTCTTTAGACCAAACAATAAGCCTATTTATGTGAAACATTCAACGGAACCAAAATGTTGAGCAACAACTAGAATGAAAAGAGGCATTCTAGAAACAGTGATTGCACATTGTCAAACACTTTCTTACATATAACAAACAGTCAACTAAACAAAAGAAACATCGACTTTAGTGAATCATCAATAATCTAGAACTTTAAAGCATTTATAGAACATGTAGAAAAGGTAAATACTACAGAAAACTAACACTACTAATACTACTAGTTACAATAGGTAATAGTTTTTTTTACGGGTAAAAGAGAATATATTAAGAAGCAGGGATTACATCTTGATCGTAAACCAGAGCCTGAGCCAAACAGTCAGGCCCAGAGGCGATCGGAACCATAGCTCAAGATTCTGTTCTTGCAAAATTTGCAAGACAGTGGCTAACCCTATTCTGCGAGCGATCCACTTTTACAAAGGATACATTTCTAGTGCCATTAACTAGTAGTTTGATTTCAAAGATAATATGCCCGATGAGTGAATAAATCAACAGTGAGAAGAATGCGGGTCAAACTAAAGTTGTAGGTTTTGTTCTAAGTTAAACTTTATAAAGTTTACTAAATATATATATATAAATCTATCAAGATCGGCAATGCCAAATTTATATTGCACAAAATATATAGTTCGGAAATATATTGTGAATATAAAAAATTTAAATTGGTGCAGATGTTGGTTTGTCAAAGTTGAAATAATTTGACTTGGTAAAAAGGGAGTGACTAATTCTCAGCCGGCTGAAAATTAACTATTCTCAATCGGCTGAGAATTAACTTAATTCTCAATCAGGCTACACCATTAAAACTTTTTTGCAACTCATTACTAGCACAAATCATGAAGTAATCTAATGGTGCAAGACACTTTCTCACTTGCAACCCATGTTGTAACTCATGCCTAAGACAAATCACAAAGCAATTAACGGCCATGTGGCATTTTTTCAGTTGCAACACCACATGCAATATGAAATAAATCAGTTGCAACCCATGTTGCATATCATGGCTAGCACGAATCATGACACAAATCGATTATTTAGGTCTTGAGTGAGAATTAAGCTAATTCTCAGTCAATCGAGAGCAAAACAATAGGGCAAAACCTTTAACTTCATTTATTTCTGAACAGAGGGAGTAGTATGTAGCATACCAATAGGTGTTGAGTTTGGGACAAACTATAATAAGTGATTATCAAGTTATCACATATTTATAATTAACTTTTTTTACTTCTTTGTAAACAATTTTGCCAACCTTAATTAAATATTAACTAGTAGATTTTTATTATGCAAAAATAGTCACATACTAGATGAGGTATATAATACTACACACTATTCCATGATTATGTGATATGCTAGGTGTTCGAATAACCTAGACCTAATGTATAAATGTGTCGTGGGTGGCCAAATTAAAATATTAAACGATGTTGGTGGGTTAGACACAAGATTAGAAGGGGGCGGTCCGGAGCCCATGTCACAACCACAAGGGTGACAAAACCATGTGGCGTCGTGATCGTGATGTGTCATTTGACCTCAGTGGGCTTGTCATCGGTTGTACTATATTGATTAGTACATGGGAAGATCGTCCGTTAAGCATGACCACAAGATGTTGGCGTTGATGCCCCCCCACCGCCCCCTCCACCACCTCTCATGTATTCTCGCGCGGGGCGACTGCGGAGGCTCCCCACCAATCTCCTAGAGAGAGGTGGCCGGTCGCTTCCTCAAGGCTACTGCATGCGACGCCTGATGAGTGAATTCTTTAAGCATATTTACCTTATATTTTTTCATTAGTAGCGATATGATTTTAGTATTTTACGGCACTCATGCGCATCTTTTATGCTTGTTTCCACGTGATCCCAAATAATGAAGGTATTGATGAACATATCAGTTAGAGCTGGCATATTGGACATAAATACTATATTTTGAAGTGATAAAAGCCATTTAAAAGATTTTCGACACACCTCGGTGAAAGGGCAACGCGAGAGGAAGCTCCATAAGGTTTAGAGCACATCGTTACGCGCAGGGCCTGCCGTACCGCGCGCCCATACCATGTGGCACCGACTCCGCCTCGTCAAATAGTTTCACCACGCGAAGACGGATCTGAGATCCGACATTCAGAGACACCACAACTCGCAGAAACCTCACCTCCGAAAAGGGCCTGGAGGGGAAACTTGCGGATGGGCATTACCCTCTCTACTTCCTGGATCATTGGAGGACAAGGCATCATGCCTTCATCATCAACCGTCACATCTTCACCACCATCACCATTCCCATCTCGTTTGCTCCAATCTTATTGCAATTCCAATTGCTATTGAGAATTAATTTCACTTGTATTCATCCATACACTTGTATTCATTCCATATGCAATATGATGATGTTGTGGATTGCTTCCATGAGTGACTAGTTTACCTTGTTATTGGGGGGATGGAGATATCCTAGCAATATTATGATATGAAACAAAGATGATTTATAAGTTTGGTTCATAATTATGTGTTGGTTTTCTCTCTAGATATTATATGGAGTTGTTCATGTAATATTTTCATTCTGGACTAGAGGGGGAATTCGCTGGACATGTGGTAGTATGTACGGTTCTAAGTGACATAACATGATGGATGGTATGCATATGGACAAGGGGGACGCGGAGTGACTCACTAAGCTCATGTCAATATCCATGGGAAAACCTTAATTTTGAGGGATCTGAGTGGCTTGTTTACGATCATTGTTGTGGTTATTCGGGACGAAACATCAAATGGCTTGTGTGTGATGATATTATTATGGAGCTCTCCCCACACATGTTATGAAGAAAGACATAGATCTATCCTTTTCCTTTTCAGTATTACTTTACACACCAACCAACTCACTTTAAAACACTCTTACTTGGAATTAAAGGCAGCTTGATAGATAGTGACGAGGGGCATAAAGACCTTAACCAAATATCTCTTTGTGGTTCAATACTCTTCCTTATGATAGCTACAATATACCTATGCACTTGCAGTTATCAACAATGCTGGCGGTGGCGGCCACGCTGATGACCCACAAGTATAGGGGGTGTATCGTAGTACTTTCGATAAATAAGAGTGTCGAACCCAACGAGGAGCAGAAGGTGTTGACAAGCAGTTTCGATGAAGGATTCACTGTAAATGCTCACAAACAAGTATTCAGGGGGTTTTAGTATAGCAGATGAATAAAGTACAAGTAAGTAAAGTGCGAGAGAAATAATTGCAGCGAGTGGCCCAATCCTTTTTAGCACAAAGGACAAGCCGGTTTGTTTACTTATAATGACCAAACGTTCTTGAGGACACACGGGAATTTAGTCTAGTGCTTTCACTTCATATAGCTGATTAATCTTCATTGTTTTGATAAGTGTTGTGTGGGTGAACCTATGCTAATGCACCGCCCTTCCTAGGACTAATACATACTTGTGATTATACCCCTTGCAAGCATCCGCAACTACAAGAAAGTAATTAAGATAAATCTAACCACATCCTTAAACTCTGAGATCCTGCTATCCCTCCTGAATCGATATACCAACCGGGGTTTAGGTTTCTGTCACTCCGACAACCCCGCAATTGGCAAACGAATACAAGATGCATTCCCCTAGGCCCATAAATGGTGAAGTATCATGTAGTCTATGTTCACATGACACCACTAGAAGAATAACACCACAACTTAAATATCATAACATTGAATACTAACCAACATAATTCACTACTAACATTTACACTTCACCCATGTCCTCAAGAACTAAACGAACTACTCACGAGACATCATATGGAACATGATCAGAGGTGATATGATGATGAATAACAATCTGAACATAAACCTTGGTTCAATAGTTTCACTCAATAGCATCAATAACAAGTAGAAATCAACACCGGGAGAGTTTCCCCTATCAAACAATCAAGATCAAATCCTAATTGTTACAGCGGTGACGAGGTGCAGCGGTGGAGATGGTGGTGATGATGATGAAGATGATGGAGATGATGTCCAACTCGATGACGGTGACGATGGCGTCGATTTCCCCCTCCGGGAGGGAATTTCCTCGGCGGATTTCAGCCTGCCGGAGAGCTCTTTTCTCTCTGGTGTTCTCCGCCCCGCAGAGGCGGCTGTGACTCTTCGCGACTATCCTCCGGGGCTTAGGTTTTCGGGACGAAGATGTACGCGAAGGAGAGGAGGCCAGAGGGGGTTGTGGGCCCCCTCCTCACAAGGCGGCGCGGCCAAGGCCTGGCCCGCGCCGGCCTATGAGGTGGGCCCACGGCGGCCCTCCTCCGCTGCCCCTTCTGGCTCCCTTCGTCTTCTGGAAAAATAGGATTTTTCATATAATTTCCGTCAACTGTTGATCTTCCGAAATATTGCATTCTGACGGCGCTTTTTCCAGCAGAATCCTGACTCCGGTGCGCGATCCTCCAATAATCATGAAACATGCAAAATAGATGAAATAACATAAGTATCACCCCCAAATATGAAATATATCAATGAATAACAGCAAATTATGATATAAAATAGTGATGCAAAATGGACGTATCAACTCCCCCAAGCTTAGACTTCGCTTGTCCCCAAGCGAAACTGAGCTCAGTAAACAAGACCACATGTTTATGGAGTGAAGAGTCGATAAATAAAATACGGACAATAAGCATCATATCAATTCACACAAGACATTCTAGTAGACAACTTCCTCGTACAATTCAGCTTGAAACAAGTAGAAGGAAATCACAAATAAAGGTGCATAAGAAATCATAATTGGTGATGGCAAACTTCGTTCTTGGTCAGAGAACAGTTAACAGATTATACTTATCTATTGAGCAGCGCTCCCATATTAAAGCTTATAATAAACTTGGATACTCAATCATAGTAATCTCCTCATAATCATTGATAACTTTCAAAGCTATATTCATTCAGATAAAACTTGTACTAAACAAGGAAGAGTAAAAGACATGATGAAATAGATCACAATATAGATGGTTGGATCACAACAACTCAATTGCTTGCTTATGATGGAGGGAAATAGGTTTACTGACTCAACATGAAAATAAAAGACATGCCCTTCGCAGAGGGAAGCAGGGATTAAATCATGTGCTAGAGCTTTTTAAGTTTTGAAATCATATAGAGAGCATCAAAGTAAAGTTTTGAGAGGTGTTTGTTGTTGTCAACGAATGGTAGTGGGTACTCTAACCCCCTTGCCAAACAGACCTCCAAAGAGCGGCTCCCATGAAGGACGTTATCTCTACCAGCAAGGTAGATCATCCCTCTTCTCTTTTGTTTACACATGTACTTTAGTTTATTTAAGGATGACACTCCCCCAACCTTTGCTTACACAAGCCATGGCTAACCGAATCCTCGGGTGCCTTCCATCAATCACATACCATGGAGGAGTGTCTATTGCAAAATTAAGTTGCTTACTGATGAATCAGGGCAAAACATGTGAAGAGAGTTATTAATGAAAGTTGATTAATTGGGGCTGGGAACCCCATTGCCAGCTCTTTTTGCAAAATTATAGGATAAGTGGATGAAGCCACTAGTCCATTAATGGAAGCTGCCCAACAAGATTGAAAGATAAAACACCACATACTTCCTCATGAGGTATAAAACATTGACACAAATAAGAAGTACTCCCTCCGTTCCTTTCTATAATGCCTATTGTTTTTTCGCATTTGTTTCAGAATATAAGAGTAAAGCTATGTTTTTTTTGCAAATAACCCCTTCCACCGATCAGGTCAAGTCCAGAAAATCTAGAAACCGATCTGGTCATGTATTTCTGAGATCTGTTTTTAGTTTCCTATTTTGTCTGTGATATCGCTAGGGGGTTTTGTATGAAAAAAATGGCTCGCGCTAATTTCCGTGCCAAAAAACAATAGGCACTATAGAAAGGAACGGAGGGAGTAATAAATTTTGAATTGTTTAAAGGTAGCACATGAAGTATTTACTTGGAATGGCAGGGAAATACCACATAGTAGGTAGTTATGGTGGACACTGATGGCATTGGTTTGGTTTAAGGGTTTGAATGCACGAGAAGTATTCCCTCTCAGTACAGGTCTTTGGCTAGCAAGGTTAATTAGCAAGCATAAGAGTTTAGGGAAACAAACAAATATACATGTGATAGAAACAATCATGCATCTTACTTGTAAGCACAAACAATTTTAACTTCAGAATACTAAGCTAGGAACTAACAAGAAAGATAATAACATATCTACATGTATTTCCTCTTCTCTACTTAAAGCTCAAAGTGTTGTTGCTATTGACCAATGCTAAGTTTGCCAAAACCAAATAGATTTACTCAATGCTCCCAAAGTGATACCAATACTAATAATAAGATCAATCATATAATAGAGATTGCAAACTAAAATAAGATGTGCAATATGTAAATGATAAGACTTCTCATTAATATTCCATAACGATAACTCACACCAAGGGATACATAGATAACCAACTAAAGAGAGATACTTCCATACCGCAACACATCTCATATGATAACTTCCCTACTCATGATATGACACTACTTGAAAGTAAAAAGGTAAAAGATAGTGATGATGTGATACCGCGGCACTCCCCCAAGCTTGGAACAAACCAAGGGGATGCCAATACCAATGATGAATTACTCCTCCGGCGGTGGTGATGGCCCATTCCTGCGAATCTTGAAGATCTCCTTCAGCTCATCAATCCTGTATGTGAGGTTGCGGATCATCTCTGAATTGTGCTCTACGCGGTTAAGAAGCATGTCCGACGGCGAGTCCCAACTCTTAGAGTTATTTCCCCACTCTTCAGCTTCAGGCTTCATCCTTCCTGCAGCGTTAGAATGATCTATATCCCAGCTGCTTTGGGAACCCTTTCAGTTTGACTATTATGAATTAAAATGTGGAAGGGGTGGTAGGTGCCTGGAGGAGATGTCCTTGGAGCTAGGTAGTGACGTGGAACTTTTCCTCCGGTGCTAATCCGTGCACTTTTCTTGGCGTTGAACGGATTTGACACCACTCCGATGCTTGCGACGGTGGCACGCGGGTGTACTTGCGGAACTTCCTCAACTTTCTCTTCATCCTCCTTGACTTCTTCTTTCAACTCGGGATCTTGAATATCTTCCTCCGAAGGCTCCTTGTCCTTGTTGTTGGAGACCATGGTGCTTCTAGATTAAAGATAGATCCTGGCAGAAACAGCTCGAAACAAAACACGTCGAGAAAACGATATACGGACCTCCAGGGGTCCGGGGGATTATATAGCAAAAAATTCCGCGACAGAAGGAAAGTACCAGGTCGAACCAGAGTCGGAGAGGGGCGACGAGGGGCCCTCCTCACAGGGCGGCGCGGCCAGGATGGGGCCCGCGCCGGCCCGTGGGGGCACGCCCTCGTGCGTCTCCTCCACTCCGTTTCGATCTCGTAATTTTTCATTTTTTCCAAAAGTTGCAAAAACATTGTTCGGAAAGTTAAACGCGAACTTTTTCTTACCAGAACTGTTACCTATTCAAAGTCGGACTTTGCAGGACTGTCAACTTGGTCTTTGATGAAAGCTTCCGGAGTCACCACTTGAATAACATCAACATCTTCATTATAAGAATCACCCGAGATATAATGCTTGAGTCTTTGTCCATTCACCACTTGTGTGGCATTACCTTGCAAAGAGATAATTTTAATTGCTCCTGATCGATACACCTCATCAATGACATATGGTCCTTCCCATTTTGAGAGTAATTTCCCTGCAAAAAATCTGAGACGAGACCGATACAATAGGACTTTATCTCCAACATGAAATTCTCTTTTGATAATTCTTCTATCATGCCATTTCTTAACTTTCTCTTTAAAGAGTTTAGCATTTTCATATGCTTCACTTCTACATTCATCTAGAGAACTCAATTGTAGCAATCTTTTCTTACCTAGCAAGTTTAGGATCTTTATTTAGTTCTCTCACAGTCCAGTAAGCTTTGTGCTCTAGTTCTAAAGGTAAATGACAAGCTTTCCCATAAACCATTTTATACAGTGACATACCCATGGGATTTTTATAAGCAGTTCTATAAGCCCATAGTGCTTCCTTCAACTTACTAGCCCAGCTTCTTTCTAGATTTATTAACGGTCTTTTGCAAGATAGATTTAATCTCTCTATTTGATAATTCTACTTGCCCACTAGTTTGAGGATGATAAGCGGAAGCAATTCTATGATTAATACCATATTTAGCAAGAGTTTCTCTAAAACCACCATGAATAAAATGAGAACCTCCATCAGTCATAATATATCTAGGAACTCCAAATCTAGGAAAAATAATATCTAAAAGCATTCTTAAAGAGGTCTCACCATCAAGCACTTTTTGTAGGTATGGCTTCCACCCATTTAGTAACATAATCAACAACGACAAGTATATGAGTGTTACCTTCTCGAAGAAGGGAAAGGACCCATGAAGTCAAATCCCCAACAATCGAATGGTTCAATAACAAGTGTATAATTCATAGGCATTTCATTGCGTCTGGAGATATTACCAACCCTTTGACATTCATCACAAGATAAAATAAGCTTCCATGCATCTTTGAAGAGAGTTGGCCAATAAAAACCTGATTGTAGAACCTTTTGCGCGGTCATATCTCCGGCGTGATGTCCTCCATAAACACTACCATGACATTTACTCAATATCTCCTGTTGTTCATATTCGGGAACACATCTTCGCAGAATACCATCCACTCCTTCTTTATATAGGTGTGGGTCATCCCAAAAATAATGCCTCAAGTCATAAAACAATTTCCTCCTTTGCTGAGCTGAAAAGGTTGGAGGCAAGTACTTGGATACAATAAAGTTAGCATAATCAGCGTACCAAGGACTATCTCGTGAACTCACCTTTATTACAGCCAATTGTTCATTTGGAAAACTATCATTAACAGGAACAGGATCATAAGTAATATTTTCCAATCTAGACAAATTATCAGCAACAGGATTATCAGCACCTTTCCTATCTATAATATGCAAATCAAATTCTTGCAAAAGAAGTACCATCTAATAAGCCTTGGCTTAGCATCTTTCTTTGTCATAAGGTATCTAATTGCAGCATGATCAGTATGAATTGTAACTTTTGAATCAACAATATAGGATCTAAACTTGTCACAAGCAAAGACTACAGCTAATAATTCTTTTTCAGTTGTAGCATAATTTCTTTGATCAGCATCAAGAGTTTTGCTAGCATAATGAATAACATTCAATTTCTTATCTACTCGCTGTCCAAGAACAGCGCCTACAGCAAAATCACTAGCATCACACATAATTTCAAAAGGCAAATTCCAATCAGGAGGTTCAACTACAGGAGTAGTTGTTAAGGCTTTCTTTAGAGTTTCAAAAGCTTCCTTACAATCATTATCAAAAACAAAAGGTATATATTTTTGAAGAAGATTAGTAAGAGGCTTTGAAATCTTGGAGAAATCTTTAATAAATCTCCTATAAAACCCAGCATGACCAAGAACACTACGAATACCTTTAACATCCCTAGGATAGGGCATCTTCTCAATTGCTTCAACTTTAGCCCTATCAACTTCAATACCTCTCTCGAAATTTTATGTCCCAATACAATTCCTTCATTAACCATAAAGTGGCACTTCTCCCAATTAAGAACAAGGTTAGTTTCTTCACATCTCCGCAATACTTTATCAAGGTTTCGCAAGCAATTATCAAAAGAATTCCCATAGACAGAAAAATCATCCATGAATACCTCTACAATATTCTCACAAAAGCCATGAAAAATAGCAGACATGCATCTTTGAAAAGTAGCAGGAGCATTACATAAACCAAAAGGCATACGCCTATAAGCATAAGTTCCATAGGGACAAGTGAAAGTGGTTTTCTCTTGATCTTTAGTTTTAACAGCAATTTGTGAAAACCCATAATAACCATCAAGAAAGCAAAAATGAGTATTTTTAGACAACCTTTCTAACATTTGATCAATAAAGGGTAAAGGGTAATGATCTTTCTTAGTAACCTTATTAACTTTTCGATAATCAATGCACATTCTATACCCTACAACTACTCTTTGAGGGATGAGCTCATTATTATCATTAGGCACAACAGTCATTCCTCCTTTCTTAGGAACACAATGCACAGGACTAACCCATCTACTATCAGCAATAGGATATATAATACCAGCTTCAAGAAGTTTTAATACCTCATTCCTTACCACATCCTTCATCTTCGGAATTAGACGACGCTGATGTTCAACAACAGGCTTTGCATCATCTTCCATATTAATAGCATGTTGGCAAATAGAGGGAGAAATCCCCTTCAAGTCATCAAGAGTATAGCCAATAGCTCCTCGGTGTTTCTTCAATATTTCCAATAACCTTTCTTCCTCAATATCTGAAAGCTTAGAACTAATAATAACAGGATATATTTTCTTATCATCAATATGAGCATACTTAAGATTATCGGGCAACGGTTTTAAATCAAAAATAGGATCTTCCTTTGGTGGTGGTGTTGTACCTAAATCTTCAACCGGCAAGTCATGTTTAAGAATAGGTTGACGAAGGAAAATTTCATCAAGCTCATTTCTTTCTTCCCTAAAGACTTCACTCTCACTATTCTCCAAATGTTGCTGCAAAGGATTATTAGGAGCAAGAGCAATAGACGCACACTGTTCAACTCTAAAATCATTATTAGGCAAATCAGCTTTATAAGAAGTTTTGGCAAATTTAGAGAAATTAAACTCATAAGATTCACCAGCAAAATTAGTCACAATCTTTTCCTTCTTGCAATCTATAACAGCTCCACAAGTATTTAGAAAAGGTCAACCAAAAATAATAGGACAATACTTACTAGCAGCATAACCAAGTACCAAAAAGTCAGCAGGATATTTAATCTTACCACATAGAACTTCCACATCTCGAATAATACCAATAGGAGAGATAATTTCTCTATTAGCTAGCCGAATAACCACATCGATATCTTCAAGTTCACAAGAACCAATTTCATGCATGATCTCCGTATAAAGCTCATAAGAAATGGCGCTAATACTTGCACCAATGTCGCATAAACCATAATAACAATGATCACCAATTCTAACAGAGAGCATAGGAGCACTAGCTTTCCAAGACTTATTAGGATGCGAAACAATATTAGAAACATCTTCACAGAAAATAATATGACCATCTTCTACATTTTCAGTCACAAGATCTTTAACTATTGCAACAACAGGTTCAACCTTAATTTGTTCTTCAGGTTCTATAGGTTTCTTTGCACTTTTATTAACCGCACTAGATATAACAGAATACTCCTTCATTTTAGCAGGGAAAGGAGTTTTTTCAATATAAGCTTCAGGAAGAATATGATCAACAGTTTCAATTATAGCACATTTATTTATAGATGAATCAATTTTATCTTTATAAGGTTCATGATACTTATCAAAATTCTTCCTAGGCAATTCAAAGTGAGAGGCAAAAGCTTTATAAAAATTTGCAACGACTTGAGAATAAAGACCATAAGTAGCACTCATATTACGAAATTTATCAGTATCCATAAAGACTTCAATGCATTTATAATCATAGTTTATACCTGACTCTCTATCTTTGTCGTTCTCCCATCCTTAAGTATTCTCCTGGATCCGATCAAGAAGGTCCCTTTTAAACTCTTCTTTGTTGCGTGTAAATGATCCAGAACAAGAAGTATCCAGCAAAGTCTTATCTTCAAAAGACAATCTTGCGTAGAAATTATCAATAATAATATTACCAGGAAGCTCATGAATGGGGCATTTGAGCATTAAAGACTTCAATCTCCCCCAAGATTGGGCAATACTTTCTCCATCATGAGGCCAGAAATTATATATGCGGTTCCGATCTTTGTGAATTTCACTTGGAGGATAGAATTTAGAATAAAATAAGGGCACAATGTCCTCCCAATCAAGAGAATCCCTATTCTTCAGCAATTTATACCAGTGCGCTGCTTTACCAGACAGCGATATAGAGAATAGTTTCTTTCTAACTTCATCCATAGCAATACCTGCACATTTGAATAACCCGCATAATTCATGTAAAAACAGTAAATGATCACCAGGATGGACAGTTCCATCCCCTTCATAGCGGTTATCCACAACACGTTCAATAATTTTCATAGGTATTTTGTATGGAACCTCTTTCTCACCTGGCGCCTCATCCACTACCTTTGCAGTAGTAGTAGATTTTCCAAAGAGGAATTCAAGAGAAGACCTCTCCATAATGATTTATAGCAGCAGGCAGAAATAAAAACAGCACGTACAGTAAAGGTTTTCCTTACCAATTCCACTTACCAATAGCGCTTCACTCCCCGGCAATGGCGCCAGAAAATAGTCTTGATGACCCACAAGTATAGGGGGTGTATCGTAGTACTTTCGATAAATAAGAGTGTCGAACCCAACGAGGAGCAGAAGGTGTTGACAAGCAGTTTCGATGAAGGATTCACTGTAAATGCTCACAAACAAGTATCCAGGGGTTTTAGTATAGCAGATGAATAAAGTACAAGTAAGTAAAGTGCGAGAGAAATAATTGCAGCGAGTGGCCCAATCCTTTTTAGCACAAAGGACAAGCCGGTTTGTTTACTTATAATGACCAAACGTTCTTGAGGACACACGGGAATTTAGTCTAGTGCTTTCGCTTCATATAGCTGATTAATCTTCATTGTTTTGATAAGTGTTGTGTGGGTGAACCTATGCTAATGCACCGCCCTTCCTAGGACTAATACATACTTGTGATTATACCCCTTGCAAGCATCCGCAACTACAAGAAAGTAATTAAGATAAATCTAACCACAGCCTTAAACTCGAGATCCTCGCTATCCCTCCTGCATCGATATACCAACGGGGGTTTAGGTTTCTGTCACTCCGGAAACCCCGCAATTGGCAAACGAATACAAGATGCATTCCCCTAGGCCCATAAATGGTGAAGTATCATGTAGTCGACGTTCACATGACACCACTAGAAGAATAACACCACAACTTAAATATCATAACATTGAATACTAACCAACATAATTCACTACTAACATTTAGACTTCACCCATATCCTCAAGAACTAAACGAACTACTCACGAGACATCATATGGAACATGATCAGAGGTGATATGATGATGAATAACAACCTGAACATAAACCTTGGTTCAATAGTTTCACTCAATAGCATCAATAACAAGTAGAAATCAACACCGGGAGAGTTTCCCCTATCAAACAATCAAGATCAAATCCTAATTGTTACAGCGGTGACGAGGTGCAGCGGTGGAGATGGCGGTGATGATGATGAAGATGATGGTGATGATGATGGAGATGATGTCCAACTCGATGACGGTGACGATGGCGTCGATTTCCCCCTCCGGGAGGGAATTTCCCCGGCGGATTTCAGCCTGCCGGAGAGCTCTTTTCTCTCTGGTGTTCTCCGCCCCGCAGAGGCGGCTGTGACTCTTCGCGACTATCCTCCGGGGCTTGGGTTTTCGGGACGAAGATGTACGCGAAGGAGAGGAGGCCAGAGGGGGCTGTGGGCCCCCTCCTCACAAGGCGGCGCGGCCAAGGCCTGGCCCGCGCCGGCCTATGAGGTGGGTCCACGGGGGCCCTCCTCGGCTCCCCCTTCTGGCTCCCTTCGTCTTCTGGAAAAATAGGATTTTTCATATAATTTCCGTCAACTGTTGATCTTCCGAAATATTGCATTCTGACGGCGCTTTTTCCAGCAGAATCCTGACTCCGGTGTGCGATCCTCCAATAATCATGAAACATGCAAAATAGATGAAATAACATAAGTATCACCCCCAAATATGAAATATATCAATGAATAACAGTAAATTATGATATAAAATAGTGATGCAAAATGGACGTATCACACGCCCGATCGAAAAGGGCGAAGGGTGATGGTAGGCGTACCTAGATCCTTCGCATGGAGGAGGGCCGTCGCCGGGGTGGCATAGGTGGAATGTGGAAGGTGGCGTGGGGATGACAACCATGGCGACTCCTCGGGCTGGCGGTGCGTCATTGCATTTTTTAAGGCATTGCCGCTGCGAATATCGTGTGTGTGGGGGGGGGGGGGGGGGTGGCGGTAGATTTGGGGTCTTTCGGATCAGACGATAGCGACACTTTCAGTGCCGTTCTCCCTCTTGCGGGGATTGTTTTGGAACAAGCTCTGCCTGGAGCGGTTTGGTCGTGGAGTGGTGTTGCATCTATCAAGTCTATGATGGCAAGTCCTGACGGGATGATGCATTGGGATCTCGGTGAAGGACGCACCAAGATGGACTCACGTGGGGTGGATGCGTTGTTTGGCTTTGTGCGGCTGCAATGGTAGCCCTGGGAAGGGCTATGCAGATCTCTGTCTTGGAGTTCGCTCAATGGTCCGAAGAAAGTGACAACTTATGAAGTGAGGACATGAGGTGCTGGCTAAGCGTGTGATTGTCTAGATGAGTGCTCCTTACTTCTCCATTGGGTGACTTAATGGTGCCCCTAGTACCTAGCTGGTTTGGTGTTGTTTGTGTTTTTAGGGCATACAACCCCAGTGACATTTTCTTTCCCCATTGTCGGGTTTGTGTGTGTTATGTGGTGGCTTCAATTTTTTTTGGATGTATGCTCTTACCAGTTCTTTGTTGAATAAAATCGACATAAACGGTATGCATCTCTTCGATGTAGGATCCAAGGGTCTCAACCTCCTTTTCAAAAAAAATCTAATTACTATACATAAAGCTAACACATATTATTGCAAAAAACATTTTTTAAAAGCTTAATGCAATTGAGGTTATGTTAGTTATTTCCAAATTGCAGACCTCCTAAGTCCTTACAATTGTGATTTCGCTAGTACGTTAGCGCGATGATTCTGTAATACAAACCCCGAGCAGGAACAAAACTGAGTAGGATTAGTAAAACGATAGGGATGTGGTTAGCATGGGAAAAACCTTTTACCACTCCAAGTGCTCCGAGTAGGAAATATCGTGGTGGGCGTTCTTCTATCGTACGTGTCTCTTCCGAGTTGCTTGTTACACAAACTCATCTGTCCGTATCAGACTAGAACTCCCAATGTAACCTACCTCAATTACAATAAATATGGATTACCAAGCAGCGGTAGTGGAAGCCAATCACGCCGTGATGAATCCGTCCGTGGGGAAGGTGGAGGCGTTCGGCCTGCTCGCCGGCGACGTGTGGGCGCCGGAGCGTCCCAGCTACCTGTACAACACGTTGTTCAACATGGGCGGGTCACACCCATATAGTTTCGTCGACGACGTCGTTGAACACGAAACAGAGGCCGAGGACGATGACGGCGGCGTCGACTGGAGCCATCTCATCGACATAATCGACGACCTTCTCGAGGAAGAAGACAGCCACGGCGGCGGCGACGAATCCGTCGTGGTGGGGTCCGCAGACCAAGACCACGGACACAGCGCCGACGAAGGTGGCGTACTCCCGGAGTTGCCGAAGGCAGATGACGCCGCGGCTGCCGACGAAAACCCAGCTGACTCCGCCGACGATGACGGGGCCACGAGAGAGGAAACGCCGGGGACGACGTTCTGTTTTAGGACGGCGGCGGTAGCAGTTCCGTCCGTGGTCTCGCCGTCAGATGATTGCTGCGCTCCCGTGACGAGAGGCGGAACCCGGAGCCGGTCCAGTTCATCGAGGAAACGCGGGGGCAGGCGGCAACGGAAGAAGGCACCGCCCCAGTCGTTGGACGGCGTGTCCTGTTCGACAACGAAACTCGACACGGCGCGCGCAGATGGACGCAAAGGCTCTGCCGGCGATCTCGGAAAGAGGACTGCAGCGGCGGCAGCAGCAGCACCGGCGCGCCGGTCGACGGCCAGGAGTGCCAGGGGCGAAACGCCGGAAGAGAGGTTTCGGGTCGTTCCGGCAATTCTCGCTTCTGGCCGGAGTCGTCAACAACTCGGGCAACTTTTTTGAACTTTCCGCGTCGTAGGCTCTAGCTAGAGATGTAGTGTAGCTTTGGTTTGTTGTAGGATTGCCAGCGGTACGGTATGTAATGTTTGCTAGCCAATTGGGTATTGGTGCATTTGTTTGTACGAAAATTGTACAGGGTCTTGTTTTTGTTTTGAGTCGTATGTACGTGGGGCTTTCAGCTATGTGTATGTCAGGTCATTTTAGCAAATGTTCTCACTTTCATTGGTAAATCATCATCTCTAATTACACTAGTCTAGCTAAGACATCCTTGAAAAAAAACTAAAAAGGAAGATATCCAAAACCTTGCATCCATCCTCCATGATTTTTTGAGAGGCTACCAGCCTTTGCATGAATTTTCTCAATAGTTTAGTTGTTCTAATAAGATGAGGCTTCCCCTTTCGGTTAAATGTTTGAAGAGGGTGGGCATCTGGCACTTGGAGGATAAGTGTGACGGCAAGCTTCCCGCTTAGAATGGTAAGTATGTGACCATAGCCGGCCGCACGCCACCTTGGTAAAGTTGGTCCTTGTCTCTCAAGCCATCTACTACTTGACACCTCTATCCATCCCAGCGAGCACATTCAAGTTCATTAATAAGACGGAGCCCTCTTTCCTTTGGTTGGCCAATGACCACACAACGGGTGCAAAGTGCAAGGTGAATTGGGTATGGTTTGTAGCACCAAGAAGCTTGGCGGCCTTGGGGTGCTTCACATGGGAAAGTTTTCCACGACACTTTGGCTTAGGTGGCCATGGTTAGAATGGAAGGACCCAAGCAAGATTTGGGTGGGATCGAAGAACCCATGTACGGCGGAGGATATGGAGATCTTCTATGTCGCCACCACAATCATGATTGACAATGGCAATAAGACGCCATTTTGGTATGCTCCCTGGCTTGAGTGGAGAAAACTAACCGAAGTGACGCATGAAGAATTGGAAGGTGACTCAAACTTTGCATGGCAACGCATGGGTGGGTAAGATGGATTTGGAGAAAGATTTCTCAATGGAGCCCTTAGAGCATCTCCACTCACCCCCCAGCACCCCCTCCTCAGGCCGAAATTTAGCATCAGATCTATTAATTTCCCCCAGTCGTGCCCCTAGGAGCCCAATTTTTGCCGAATTGGGCCTAAATTACATCCGGCGATCGCAGGCCGAACCCAGGGCTCCGGGGAGCGCCTGCGACCGCCGGATGGAGGCAAAACGGGCGTGGGACTGGCCCGTCGGTGACACAAGGTGGATTTCCCTCCACTTTTTCCACTTTCCCTCCATTTCTTGCCGCCATATGCCACGACCACGACATTTTTCCCCCAGACCCCGCCAGTTTCCCCAAGCTCCACACCATGCCGCCCAAAAAGTTCATAGGCCCACGCGCGACCATCGCCGCCGCCGATGAACCCAAGCAGCGCAAGCCGCAGAAGCCGAAGCAGAAGCCGGACGACATGAGCAACACCAAGTGGGACAAGGACATCCAACGGAAGAGGGCTGAAACCCAAGGCCGGAAGGAAAGGCTGCATAAGCTCAAGCGTAGGCAAGCCGACGAGGCTGCGGAGGCGGAGGAAGAAGCGGCGACGGTAATCGACAGGAATGTTGCATTGGCAAAGGGCGCAGATCGGCCTCCCGCCAATCTACGTCGGCATGTATCCTCATAGGTGGAGTATGGGATTGGGCTCGCCGGCTGGCTTCTCACCTTCTTCTCAGCCCATGTTCCAGGAATCCTACGGCCACCTGACGCCGTGCTCTAGGTTGTCCTCATCACCGTCGCCGGACCACGAGGGCTTCACCGTGCGCGACGTCCTGGACAAGGTCATCTTCACGGACTGTCCAACCCTCCGCCGGGGCCCTCTTCCCTTCGACTCAATCGTGGGTGTAAGCTCGTCCTACCCACCCGGCAGGAGAGCGCTCTCCGGAATGCAAGGCGACTCATTCATGCACGACATCATCGCGTCGGGCTCCGCGGTGGGCGCATGCTACTACATTGGTGGTGGCACCGACGCCGAGCATGGGGTAGACGACACGCAGGGCCGTGGCAGCGGCGGGCACATGCTACTACATTGGTTAGGAAAATACCCAAGTTAATGCCATCACCAATTCTAGCTACAGCCTAGATACATTGTACGAAAACACCCATCTATCGACTTCCTAGGTCGGCGTGTCCGAGCTACGTGCCAAGAATATATCTGGTGTATCTGGGCTAGTGGTGCACCAAACCTTGGTACACACTGAAGGAGAAGTTTTAAAATTTTCTGTAAATGAACTAGCATGTATATATAATATAATATGAAATTCCATATTGCGATACAAAATTAAGCGTATTAGCACTATTCTTAGTCAGTTCCGTATTAGCACTATTCTTAGTCAGTTCTGTTTTTTAAACAGAAGGTTCGAAATGAGCCTCGGTCAAGTCGGTCCTTGCTCCTCAAGCCATCTAGTACTTGACACATCTATCCATCCCGGCGAGCACTTTCAAGTTCATTAATAATATCGAGCTCGCTTTTCCTTTGGCTGGCCAATGACCACACAACGGGTGCAAAGTGCAAGGTGAATTGGGTACGGTTTGTAGCTCCAAGAAGCTTGCCAGCCTTGGGGTGCTTCACATGGGCAAGTTTGTCACGATACTTCGGATTATGTGTCCATGATTAGAACGGAAGGACCCAAACAAGATTTGGGTGGGACCCAAGAACCCATGTACGGCGGAAGATATGGAGATCTTCTATGTTGCCACCACAATTTTGGTTGACAATGGCAATAAGACGCTATTTTGGCACTGTAGGATAACGTTGCATAGAAAACAAAAAATTTCCTACCGCGAACACGCAATCCAAGCCAAGATGCAATCTAGAAGACGGTAGCAACGAGGGGGTATCGAGTCTCACCCTTGAAGAGATTCCAAAGCCTACAAGATGAGGCTCTTGTTGCTGCGGTAGACGTTCACTTGCCGCTTGCAAAAGCGCGTAGAAGATCTTGATCACGATCGGTTCCGGCGCCACGAACGGGCAGCACCTCCGTACTCGGTCACACGTTCGGTTGTTGATGAAGACGACGTCCACCTCCCCGTTCCAGCGGGCAGCGGAAGTAGTAGCTCCTCTTGAATCCGACAGCACGACGGCGTGGTGTCGGTGGTGGTGGAGAAATCCGGCGGAGCTTCGCTTAAGCGCGCGGGATGTGGTGGAGGAGAGAGACCGCTAGGGTTTGGGGAGAGGGGCGCCGGCTAGGGCACCCTTGAGGGGTGCGGCCATGGTGGTGGCTTGAGTGGCCGGCCAGCCCCTCTCACCCCCTCTTTATATAGGTGGAGGCCCCAAGGTTTAGGTCAAAGATTCCGAATAAGACCCTAACAAAAAACTTCCAAGTGTCCAAACCTAGGGGGAGTGGGACTCCCCCCTTTCCTTGGTGGGGTGGCCGGCCACCATGGTGGGGAGTCCACTTGGGACTCCTCCTCCCTTAGGTTGGCCGGCCAAGGTGGGTGGAGTCCCTCTGGGACTCCACCTTCCATCCTTATTTCTTCCGGACTTTTCTAGAACCTTCTAGAACCTTCCGTAGAACCTTCCGGATCATTTTAATTCACATAAAATGACATCCTATATATGAATCTTATTCTCCGGACCATTCCGGAACTCCTCGTGATGTCCGGGATCTCATCCGGGACTCCGAACAAATATTCGAACTCCATTCCATATCCAAGTACTACTATTTCAACATCCAACTTTAAGTGTGTCACCCTACGGTTCGTGAATAAATCTGGAACTGGATCTGCACTGTCCAATGGACTTTGGACCTAGCACGTCTTGGATCATGTTGGACTGGGCTATACTGGACCTGGGCATCTGTTGGACTAACGTTCAATAAACACTGGATAAGCCTGGGCTTGGGGGATAAAATCCATCCAAGATCCATTGGATCAATGCCGGCGGCAGCAGACTTGCGCGTGCCACGCCACTGCCGGCTGAGATTGATGTGTTGCTCATCCATCCAGGCATGAGCGCTGTGGAGGCTTCTTATCCATGCGGCTGCGTGCGCGTATGCGGGTCCTCGATTCGCTTCCACGATTCCATGAAGAAGGTACAGGAGGAACACCTGCAGCGGTACAGGCATACACAGGATAGAGAGGGGAATGGAGATGGAGGAGATTATGGTGGCCGTGGTGGGCGCCGGCGTGAGCGGCCTGGCGCCGGCGAACGAGCTAGCAAGGACCAGAGCCGGCGGCGAAAGAGCTTGGAAGGACCATTGCCGGCGGCGGAAGACTAGTGCGCGCCACGCCGACGCCCATGGACATGTTCACCACGAGCTCGAGCTCTGGGAGAAGGGTCCTGGACGTCCACCCTGACCGGCCTGAGCTCAGGCCACGGCGGCGGCCGGTGGCCAAATTGATGGTGCCGTGTTGAATTTTGGGGATTGGTTCAGCTCGACTTCTTCACGGTGGGGTCCATTTGGATTGGGATTTTTTGGACTTCTTATGTGTGGATTTGGACGGGTTTGGATGTTAATGATCTTTATTTGGACTGGACGTGGACTGGATCGACTATATCTGGATAATATTTGGGTAGTTTAATTTTGGACCTGGACATCGATCCATTTCCAGGTGTATTCGTGAACTATGCGGACATGGTTGAGTACTCACTCTGACCAATAACCAATAGCGGGATCTGGAGATCCATAATGGCTCCCACATATTCAACAATGACTTTAGTGATCGAATGAACCATTCACATACGATACCAATTCCCTTTGTCACGCGATATTTTACTTGTCCGAGGTTTGATCTTCGGTATCACTCTATACCTTGTTCAACATCGTCTCCTGACAAGTACTCTTTACTCGTACCGTGGTATGTGGTCTCTTATGAACTCATTCATATGCTTGCAAGACATTAGACGACATTCCACCGAGAGGGCCCGGAGTATATCTATCCGTCATCGGGATGGACAAATCCCACTGTTGATCCATATGCCTCAACTCATACTTTCCAGATACTTAATCCCACCTTTATAGCCACCCATTTACGCAGTGGTGTTTGGTGTAATCAAAGTACCTTTCCGGTATAAGTGATTTACATGATCTCATGGTCATAAGGACTAGGTAACTATGTATCGAAATCTTATAGCAAATAACTTAATGACGAGATCTTATGCTACGCTTAATTGGGTGTGTCCATTACATCATTCATACAATGACATAACCTTGTTATTAATAACATCCAATGTTCATGATTATGAAACTAATCATCCATTAATCAACAAGCTAGTTAAGAGGCATACTAGGGACTTCTTTGTTTGTCTACATATCACACATGTACTAATGTTTCGGTTAATACAATTATAGCATGATATATAAACATTTATCATAAACATAAAGATATAAATAATAACCACTTTATTATTGCCTCTAGGGCATATCTCCTTCAGGCATGCGCCTTGGCTTGATTGGAGAAAACCAATTGAGGTGGCGCCACTCATTTTCTCCTCATCCAAGAGGAAGAATTGGAAGAGTACTCAAGCTTTGCATGGCAACACATGGGTGAGTAAGATGAATTTGGAACAAGATTTCTCAATGGAGCACTTACCCCAATTTGTGGAGCTTTGGACCCTCATCCACAGCTTCCAACTTCATGAGAACGTGGAGGATGACATCATTTAGAGGCTCACTTCAAATGGTTAATATACAATTAAGTTGGCTTATGAGGTGTAACTTTTAGGGTCAACTCTTTCAAGTTTAAGCAAGTTGGTTTGGAAGGTTTGGCCGCCACCTAAAGACATTTTTTTTTTGCTTGGCTTGCTAACCAAAATAGGATTTGGACGACGGACTGGTTGACGAATCGTGGGTGGCTTAATTGCGGCCTATGCCCGTTATGCAAGCAATGCATGTAGTTTGTTAACCACCTCTTCGTACATTGTCTCTTCACTATTCGGCTTTGGAAGAAGGACAACAATTGGTTGGGCATCCCCGAGCTTATCATGACCCAGTGGGCGAACCTCATTTTATCGGATTGGTGGAGCATGATGTCCTCGGGGCAAAACCGCAAAGCCATGGCATCTCATCTCATGGGATATTTGGAACGAACCCAACGCTATGGTTCAACAATAAGCATGTGTCCTCGCAAGTAATCATTGACAAGATTAGAAAATAAGCTAACTTATGGGTGTTAGCGGGTGCGAAAAGTTTAGGATATTTGATACCGGGAGAGTAGCCTTGTAATATGACACACACTTTTACTTTCTTGTAAAACTTATACTTAATCGCTAGCAATGTTGAGAAAATCGCTTATCGGTGTCAACTCGGTCGGCTAGCGATTAGCGATTAATAGGCAAATCGGCTGATTAATCGAGCGATAAATGAGTTTATTGGGCGATAAATGAGTTTATCGGCTAATCGGTGACCATCAAGTAATGATTAATCAGCTGATTAATCGTTGAATCAGACGATTTATTGAACAGGACCTTGGTCGTTCCCCTCTTCATCTACAGTAGAGAGGGGGCGATTTGAGAGCGAACCCGGTCGATCCACCTCGCCCGCCGAGGATCCAAGGGTTCCTCCTCCTCCCTCGGCTGCTCCGGCAGCGGGAGGTTGGAGGAAGCCCGGATCTCGGCGTGTACATAGTGTAGGGTATAGTAGGGTACCTGTCGGCGGCGTTGTGGAGGCGGTGGCGCGGTCGGTGTGGAGTTTGGTGGCGGTGCTCGTCCCCTTCGGCGGTGGTGCTCTGCGGAGCTCCGGGCCAGAGCGCTCGCCTTCCCCGTGCTCGTGGTTCGTCAGAACCACCGTGCGCGTCTATCCCTCGCTGGATCTGCATAGGCGGCAGATCCGGGTGTCGAAGTTGGAGAAGAAGATGGTGGGCCGAAGCTTCGCGACGGCGCTGGCGTTCCAAGGTGCATGATCTTCAGATCCACTGACCGGCGACTTCTCGACTGCAGAGGGGCTGACTCCGTACCTAGGCATGGAGAGGAGCAGTGGCAGCGGCGCGCCACCGGCTCGTTCTGATCGTCGGCGTGGTCGGGATCCAGATGGACCCGTGTGTAATTTTCTCTTTTTTCTGGATCTTTCTGTAAGATCGGAGCTTTAATATCATCTTCTTTTTCTCGCAAAAAAAAAAGATTGGGACAAAGTTTTTGCTCCTTTTTTATTCCAAAATACATCAGTGAAAAAACTATCGAAGCCCTCTCAATACTACACAGCCGGCTGGATTAACCTCAAAGTTTTGATCAGCCACTTTATTCATCCACCGAATAAGCATGTGCGAAACTAGCAATTTTTTTTCTAGGGGTCATCTCGAAATTATACATACATAGGTTCAAGTTCAGCACTAATATCTATCGATTATGTGTGGTGAGGTCAACATAAATGTACAAGTGTGAGCTCCACCCTCGCTAGTACATGAAGGCCTGCAACCACTGAGCATGTTTGGTGACTAGGGAGGGAAGGGACACATCCATTGCAGGAAAGGTTGATGAATCGTTGTCTCGTGGCTATACTACATATCACAGAAAAAAGTTCACTGAGTATCTTCTTTATCTTCGAAGTGGATATGGTCGTTTTGGCCCGTCGGCGATTTCCTGTTCACAACCAAAAACGTTAGGCAAGCTCAGGGAGCAGTTTTGCAGCGTGCCGTTTACACGGTCTCGAGTTTGAAGATGAAGGACATTATTCGATGTTTCTTTTAAGGGAAAATTTGCCACAGGACACCGTTATTTTTGGGCATTTGCTGAAACACACCGCTCGATTGTGTCTTTGCTAGGTACCATTACAATTCTGTGTCACATTTGTCAGAACACACCACCTGGCTAAAAACGGAAAGTTTTGTCCTTTGTCTTCAAAACTAGTCATCCTAAGCAAAAGTGCAAAACTTTCCGTTTTTAGTTAGGTGGTGTGTTGTGGCAAATGTGACACAAAATTGTAATGGTACCTGGCAAAGACACAATCGAGCGGTGTGTTTCAGCAAATGACAGAAAATAACGGTGTCCTGAAGCAAATTTTTCTTTCTTTTAATGCAGAGATTTTATTCGCAAAAAAAAAACTAGACAAGAAAATAAATCTATCAGGACTTAAATGTCAAATGTGAAGCTACATATCACTGGAGCTACATCCCCTAGATAGGTTGTACGAAAACACGCATCTATAGACTTCCCAGGTCGGCGTGTCAGAGCTACGTGTTGAGAACATATCTGGTGTATCTGAGCTAGTGGTGCACCAAACCTTAGTACACACAACACACTCGAGAAGTTTTAAAATTTTCTGAAAATGAACTAGCATGTATATACAATATAACGTGAAATTCCAAATTGGGATACGAATTAGGCGGATCAGCACAATTCTTAGTCAGTTCTGTTCTCGAGTATCGTTTTCAATTATGATCCAGTAATTTTGTAAGATGTTACATACATATTTTTATATAAACGAATTTTCCAGATTTTTTTGGCAGATTGTAAGTGTGTAAATAAATATCAGGTGCACTTAGGGGTGGAAACGGATCGGATGCGGATCGGATAATGCCCTTCCCATATCCGTTTCCATATTTTTTAAAATGAATACGGATGCGAATGCGGATGTTGCCGGATACGAATTCAGAGCGGATATTACTCGAATACAAATACAGATCAGATGTTTTCTCAACTCAGAGCGGATACGAATATAAGGAAACAATAGAATCATCTCTTATAATGAGCCAATTATATAATGGTAGAGAGATAAATATACTGATATAATGCATAGTAGTTTCAAGTCTAATCACATAAAAGAACATTTGATCGATTTGTTAGTTCCTCTAGGTTAGATAATTAGCATATTGGGGTTGAATTACTAAAATTGGCTAACATAATCTTATTTATTCGGATACTGATATATCCATTTCCATATCCACATTTGCTTCAAAATTCAATGCCATATTTGTATTTGTTTTTTGTAAAACAGATCCGGATAGTTACCATATCCATTTCCGCAGACGTCCGGATTCGGATGTTATCATTTCTATTTTCAATTTCTCGAATACGAGAAGTTGGATAATATGGACTATCCACTACCAATCTTCATGCCTAGGTGCACTCGATACATTGGAGTATCAGAGTTCCTCATCCACATTTTCTAGGGGAATCAGAGTTCCTGGGCAACTCAACACGGCTTAGTGGGCCCTCTTCAGTTTTGGGCTGCAAAGGCGTGATCAGGGCTGCGTATATACGAAGAGACACGGGGAAGGCCCTATGAATAAAAGCAGCGGGGAAACAGACATTTTGGCTCGCAATTCTCAAACCCTCGCCGCCGCCGCTCGCCCAAACCCTCGTCTCCGGGTTCGACCCCGCCGGCGGCCCACCATCCCCAGTCTGGAAGCCGCTCCCCACGGCGCTTTGCCCTCTCCCATCGTTGCTGCACTTGATCCCCACCTCACCCCAGAACTCCCGCAATGGCAGCATCGCAGCAGCGGCCAACAAAAAGGATAGAATCGAGATGCACCCCAGCGACGGACCGGGCCACGCTCGCATTCCAGATCGTTGGGTACAGTAAGCATAAAGGCATGGGAACCGGCGAATGCATCCAGTCCGCCCCTGCCTCCGTTGGTGGGTACCAATGGTGCATCCGCTATTTCCCTGACGGATCGAAGGAGGAGGTCAAGGACTACATCTCAGTCTTCATCAAGCTCCTGTGCAAGGGCCCCAAGGTGCGGGCGCTCTACGACTTCAGGTTGGTCAACCATGACAGCGGGCTGTCGTCATCGGTGTATTCCCGCTCGGAATCGCCGCAGGAGTTTAATTCCCTCGACCGAACAAATACATGGGGGTTTAGCGATTTCAAGAAGAGGAGCTCGCTCGAGCAGTCACCTTACCTGCGGGATGACCGTCTCATAATTGAGTGCGATCTCACTGTGCTCCAGGAACCACTAATTGTTGCCAAGACTGTAGAGGTTCAGGTACCACCATCAGACTTGTCAGGTAATTTTGGACAACTGCTAGAGACAGCGGAGGGAGCAGATGTGGCATTCAAAGTTCAAGGGGAGGTTTACCACGCGCATAAGATTGTGCTCGCAGCACGGTCGCCAGTTTTCAAAGCAGAGCTCTATGGACCGATGAGAGACAAACGGAGACGTAACATACCAGTCCAAGACATGCAGCCTGCTGTTTTCAAGGCGTTGCTTCACTTCATATACACGGATTCATTACCTCCCATGGACGATCTTGACGGGGACGATAACAAAGACATGGTCAAGCACTTACTTGTGGCTGCAGATCGGTATGCGATGGAGAGGATGAAGATCGAATGTGAAGCCATTCTTTGCAAAAGTCTTGATGTCGAGACTGTGGCAACCACGTTAGCTCTAGCTGATCAGCATCACTGCAGCGGGCTCAGAGATGCTTGTGCTGAATTTATCGTGTTTTCAAATAGAATGGATGATGTTTTGGCAAGCCAGGCGTATGCGCACTTGAAAAGATCATGCCCTGCTGTCGTAGTAGATGTCTTGGAGAGGGCAACAAAGTCTCGCAAAATTTAGTGTGCCCATGCCAGGTTAAATGTGGAATAGTTAACTTAGTTGACATATAGCCATCACCACCTGAGATGAAGTAGTCTGATCCTTCACTTGTCAGTTTGTAGAGATCTTTTGGAGGAGCAATCAGCAACTAAGTATTGCAAATTTCAGTATGCTTATATCGGATTGTTTTGCTAGCTTCCCCATGGTTACAGGATACTTGCATGTAGTGAACTACTGATTGGATGTCATCTTATATGTGACTATAAATCTTCATTAGTTCACCAAGTTTTTTTTTTTTGAACTTTTTTGTGAACTTCTACTGTTCTCTAATTTATACACGCTCTCTTTGATTTCTTTCTTTTGAAAGGCGCGAAACCTTTGAATTCCTATCGATTACTTCTGAGTTTATATATTTACCACCATAGTGAGACATTTGCAGGTGAAGAATAACTGTGATATTACAGTTAGAGAAATTGGTAAGTTCAAAATAGTTTTCATACATGATTGGTTGGACCCACAAAGATGTCATATGAAGGCGCTTATTCACAATGGCAATATATGTAGAATTGGATTTAATAGATGCAATTTGTCTTTCTGTTCATGCATCGCAGTCGTAGGGGTGTTATGGGCCTTATGGGAAGGTAAGTGTGAGATCACGTTGAACAGACATTAGAAGATGGGGTGGGGTGTCAATGCAGCTTGTAAGAAAAAGTATAATTGCTTGTCTTAAGGGCCTTATGGCTAGTTTGTATATTGCCCAAAAATTATATTTTGACAAGAAGATGTGTGCGTGAGAAATTTCAGTTTCGTACCTGAGTCTCTCTTTGTGTACAGAAATGCCTTCCAGGTTAATATATTCATGCTATCACTGGCATGGTACATCTTCACCTAATTGCCTCTCAGGTGATATATATTTCTTGCTCACTAATTTCTTGACTACTAGATTGTATAGTTAATTGTTCTGGGGTAGCAGTGTCAATGATGTGTATATGTCTGTATCATCATGCTTCTATCATTCTTTGTATATTCCCTTCGAAGAACTCAGCACTCTGGGTACATAAAATGGTTTTGTTGTTTACACAAAATTGTATCCATATAAAATTAAAATTGCATTATACTGGTTCTATAAGGAACACACATCCACTGATCCACGAAAAGTTTTGCTTTGTGATTAGTTTTATGTAGCAGTAGCACTGTTAGCTAATACCTGTTCTTATGGCACCCATAAGAAATTGTTCATACAAAAAAAGGCATGGATGGCCATGTGGTCCTTTGATCAGAAGCTAAAATGTTCATAATCTTATTTTCATTAAATAGTAGGGAGAACCATATTGGAAGTGTATATTAGTAATGGTATAAATGAAGTACAAAACATTGTACAGCGAGCCTTCTAATGATTAGGTAAATGGCAGTCCTACTAAAAAAATAGCAAGAATTGAGTCTGTAATTTCCAATTCCCAACCTGGCATCAAACTTCAAGTACACATCCAAAAGAATTAGCAGTTGTCACCCACTAGACGGGGAGTGGGACACTTTTTCTGCCACATCCCGCGTTCTCTCCCGCAGCATGATCTTCGCCGAAGATCAACCATGAACCGGCATGAGGCTGTAAGGCCCTCCTGGTTGAACTGCACAAAAGACATGGGCCGGCCATGGCCAAAAACACGTCACCCATGAAAAAAAATCCATTCTTTTCTGGTTCCACATTTTTCATAACAGAAGATCCTAAATTTATGAAAAATTCTAATTAGATCATAACCGGTATGTAAATCCTACAAAGAAGAAACAAAATTCTAGAAAAACCCCAATCGACCATCTAGAAAAATCCTAATAGACCCTCGAGCTATGTGTTTTTCTATGGGACCCAAATTTCTAGAAAATTCAAAATAAACCCCAAGGGCATTTGTAATTCTTGTGATAAGACCAGTATTTTTGAAAATATCTAAATATACCACAAAGCGGCCTTGTCATTTTTTCGCAGAAAGGATACAAGAGCAAAAAAATCCAAATGAACCCTCATGCGACCTGAAACTTTTTCAGGTAGTACTTTGTTTTCTAGATAAATATACGAAAACCCTCTACATGTCTTTATACTTCATCTAGGGGACTGTATAACCTCAAACTTTATACATGAAATCCCTAAGATATCTCAATAAATCATGAGACTGCTAAAATATGTGAGAAAATCCATTAAAATACTAGAAAATACCCAGAACAGACTTCATGGAAAATTCAGATAAATAATGGAAAACTGCGGGATCAATATATGAGAAATCTAGGGGACTCATGCTGACACCTAGGACATTTCTATCTTATTATTCTTTCTTACTAGATTTTTTAGGCATCTAGGGAAAAAATAGAGACATATGAATTTATAAGCCCACCCCTCCTGGAGTTATAACAAGCTCTGCTGGCCTTTGTTCTTCCAATTTCTTCAGAAGAGATGTCATCCCCTTATCACCAGACAATGGTAGTTTATTTTTACTTCCTAGGATAAAGGAATATATTCGAGGGATCATAGGAAGGAAAAATTGTCTCCTAGTAGCACATACATCATCAAGGATGTATTGTTGATTTGTTGAAGCAGGGTCATCAAGAATCATTTGTTGTGACCGCAACCACGAAGATGACCTTTTGCGATTATTGTTCAAGGGACTTGGGAATAGCTAATTTTACCCCGGTACTATTTAATTCTACTATGGTAAATTTTTCACAAATTTAAGACTAATCAACAAAAGTAAAAGAAACTAGGCAAGAAGTCCAGGTGAACATGAGGGGTTAATCCATCATATACCATATACAATACCCCCTCGCTAGTCCACCATGGACCAATAAACCAAAACACCTCCACTACGCTTTTCATCTAGCACCACAAAGTTAACCCTTGATCATTTGTCAAGAACCCTAGCATATGTATGTGAAGAGATACCCATACCATTTATTATTTATATATGACAACAACTACTTAGGCCATCTCCAACGGAGCGACCCATCCACGCTCGCGCGTCCGGATGGGCCAAACCGGACAAAAATACGATCCAGCGCGCGGACCCATTCCAAAAACAGATGACTGCAGCGTCCGAGACAACCCAAACATGCCTAAATCTGGACCTCATTTGCGTGACCGTGGACACCAGGCGCTGGCCTCTCGTCCGACCCTTGCCTGTCATAGCGAGATAAATTCATTTTTCATTAAAATCAGACATATTGCATTTTCTTAATACTATCTACAACTAGCTTAGCTACCCAGTACTCGCCGTGGATTTCACTCGACACGGGCGGCCTCTATGCGTGAGGATTCCACTCCAGCTTTACCAGCTAGGTGGCCCGGCGGCGGCCTTCCTCCGGTGTTCCTCCGCGGCCGCCCTCCTCCTGTCCGCTCTCTTAGTTTGGGTGCGGGCGCGCTCGGCCTTCTGCGGCACCATGGTCCGCTTCCCGCACAACTCGAGCTCGCGCGCAGCGATGCGTTCCACAATGTCCCGTGCCTCGAGATAGATGCGGCGGCGTCCCAGGCCTCATTGTTCGCCTGCTGGCGACACTGCCGTTGTTGCCGGCCTTGCACCGCCTCCGCAGCCTCTTCGTGGGCGCGCCGGTCGGGCGAGGGTATCTAGACGAGGCGGCGGGCAGCCTCCTGAGTGATGAGCTCGTTCTTCCGCCCGATGAGGTCGCCTAAAACGGCGGCGACCGGCCTGGACAGAGGCCTCGTGCTCCCTCGTCTCGCGCGTGTGCTCGGCGAGATGCGCCTCAATAGCACGTTGAGCTTCGCCATCTCGCGGTCGTGGACGGCCTCCTCCTGCGTCGGTGTTCGCGACGGCATCCCCCTCCTCCTCGGCGGTGGGGTCGGGCCCCTCCTCCGCGGCCTCGAACTAGCCGTCGTAGGCCTCGTACTAGCCAGCCACGGTCCCCTCCACCAGCTCAGTGTCCTCTTCCTTCTTCGCCGCCCCTCGGCTACAATGTGGATGGCCTCGTCGTCAGCGACCCACCGCGCGTCTTGATGCTCCTCCTCCGTAGTCCGCGGGAACCTAGCGCGGGCGGCGAGGGAGAGCTTCGCCCACGTGCTATGCAGGGTGCGCGGCATGGCGATGGAGGAGGAGAGGGTGCCGGAGAAGGTAGAGGGGGAGAGGGCGGCGGAGCGGGTTAGGTCTGCGAGGCCGCACACCGTCTTTTATAGTCGGCGGCCTTGGCGGGAAACTTGGGCGCGAGCGCGCGTCCTAGGCCCTTTCTCGCGTGCGGGAACCCTGGTGCGCGCAGGAACTTTCCCTCACGTTCTCCCGCCCTCCATTGCTGTTCCGTCGAGGCTTGCCATGTTGTAGGGCCGCCCAGAGAAGACGAGCCATGTGGCGGCTTATGGGCCCAACGCGGCGACCCAAACGGACACGCGGATGTGTGGCGCTATCCACGTGTCCGCTCGGCCACCCAAACGGTCCAAACCGGATGGCCCAACGCATCCGTTTGGGTCGCCGCGTTGGATATGGCCTTAGATTGTGACGTTGTCGGTCATCACCTCAAAAGATGCACTATGATGTTACCATGAAAAACAGATATTTTTTTTATTGGTCACGAAAAAGTTTCAATTACTCCAACAATATATTTTCATTGCACTCTTAAAATGCTAGAAAAATGATGCTTATTGCCACTCAAGAAAAATGTTCTTGCGGCACAAAAAATGCAGTTAGTGCCTTTGTGAAAAATTGCATATTGGAAAAAATATATTCCATTGCTAGATTTATTTGTTAGAATTGTTTTGTTTTTACCAAACAAAAAAATAGTTCCCGAAAAGGACGGTATTTGTTCTGAAAGCAGATCATACGTGAACAGGTGGTGGTTTCCAAAATTGCTATAGGAAACAATATATAATCGAAAGGTCCACGCTCAAACCTAAAAATTATCGGAAGGTAAGTAGTAAAACAGTTCGATGTATCTTAACATAGTAGGATCGGACTTCCGATGCCTAGCCTAGTCGGCTTGTCCTCGCCCTTTAAGAACAAGGAAACAAGCAGCGGTAGGGAAACATAGATTTTGTCTGGCAATTCTCAAACCCTCATCGCCTTTGCTCGCCCAAAACCCTCCTCTTCCGGTCCAATCGCGCCGCCCGCGCACCTCCCACCGTCTCGGCGCCTTGACACGCTTTCCCCTCCCATCGCCGCTGCACTTGATCGCCACTCCAATCCAGAACTCCGGCAATGGCAGCATCCCAGCGGCCAACAAAAAGGATGGAGTCGAGATGCACCCCGGCGACGGCACGGGCGACACTCGCATTCGAGATCACTAGGTACAGTCTGCATAAGGGCATGGGCAAGGAAAAATTCATCCAGTCAACCCCTGTCTCTGTTGGCGGGCACGAGTGGTGCATCCGCTACTACCCTGACGGAGAGAAAAACGTGGAGGACCACATCTCAGTCTTCCTCGAGCTCCTGGGAAACGGCCCCAAGGTACGCGCGTTCTTCGACTTGAGGTTGGTTAACCAGGAAAACGGGCTGTCGTCAACGGTGAATGAAGTCCTGCTTGGAATCACCGGTGGAGTTCAGCACCATTAATACTAATTGGGGAAATCGAAATTTCATGAGGAGGAGTGAGCTGGAGCAGTCGGCTTACCTCCGGGGTGACCGTCTCGTGATTGAGTGCGATCTCAACGTGATCAAGGAACCAATCGTTGCTGAGACTCCGATAGCCGTGGAGCTTCTGGCGCCATCCTCAGACTTGTCAGAAAATTTCGGGAAACTCCTAGAGACAGCCGAGGAAGCAGACGTGACATTTGACATTCAAGGTGAGCTTTTCCCTGCACATAAGATTGTGCTTGCGACGCGGTCGCCGGTCTTCAAGGCAGAGCTCTATGGACCGATGAGAGACAAAGGGAGACAAAACATAACGGTCCATGACATGCAGCCTGCTGTTTTCAAGGCATTGCTTCGCTTCATCTACACGGATTCATTGCCCTCCATGGACGATCTTGGTGGTGACGAGGACATAGAGATGGTCAAGCACTTACTAGTGGCTGCCGATCGGTACGCCATGGAAAGAATGAAGACTGAATGTGAAGGCATGCTTTGCAAAAGTCTTGATGTCAACACCGTGGCAACCATGTTGGCCCTAGCCGATCAGCATCACTGCAGCAAGCTCAAAGATGCTTGTGTTTAATTTATCATGTCATCAAATAGGATGGACGATATGTTGGCGAGCCAGGGGTATGTGCACTTGAAAAAGACATGCCCTGCTGTCTTGGTAGATATATTCGAGTGGGTAACAAAATCTCTCAAAATTCGGTGTGCTAATCCTGGGTTAGCTTCACAATAGATGGCTTACCATGTAGCCATCACCATCTGAGATTACATAGTATGGTCCTTCACATGTAACTTTCTAGAGATCTTTTGGATGAGCAATCATCAACTAAGTATTCCAAATTTTAGTACGCACATATCGGATTGTTGTACGGAGTATTAGCTTTCCCATGGTTACACGATACCACCTGAGAACGAGTTGCCCTTTAGTTTTCAAGTGATCTTTTTTAGACTTGTTGGTGTGTAGAAAGCCTTTTCACTTTTACGACTAAATTTTCCATTGTATTGTTTCAGTTTTCTTTTACAAAGTCTTACTAGAGCTGCAGTGTCGCCTTGATTTTGAATGATTGCAAGCGTTACATATATCATGTTTTGCTAGCCAATTAGTAGGAATTAGATATTTTTGTACCGTGCCTTAAAAAACAATGGGCGGTTACTTTTGTGTTTTTTCCTTGTTTTGACTAGTACGGACCAGGAGTCGGTCAGGTTTGATATGTACAACGGTGTCGATACAGACTGCATCATGATGCGGTTTGCTAAACTGGAATCGATCTCGACTTCTCGGACCGTGGAAGCCGGCGCTTGCGTAACATTGGAGCTAAACCGACATAGCCTGCCAATTTCGCAACCCTCGTGTGGGAGTACTCTTGATCGCTTGCCCAAAACCCTAAACAAATCTCGTCTGTAGCCCACACCACACGGCATTAATCCTTGCAATGGCTGCAGTATCCGAGAGACCAATGAAACGGATGGCGTCGAGGTGCTCCCCAGCAACAGCCCGGGCCACGCTCGCGTTCGGGATTGTTGGGTACAGCATGCGAAAGGGCTTGGACATGCAGCCCGCAAGAACGCGATGAAAGAAAAAGGGGAAACGCGACATACCTGTCAAGGACATGCAACCCGCCGTTTTCATGGCGCTGCTCCACTTCATCTACACGGATTCGCTGCCTTTCGAGTATGACGATCCTGACGACGACGAGAACCTCGAAATGGCTAAGCACCTGCTGGTGGCCGCGGATCGGTATGCCATGTAAAGGATGAAGATGGTTTGCCAAGGCATTCTCTGCAAAAGTATTGATGTCAAGAGCGTGGGAGCCATGCTAGCTCTAGCCGATCAGGCTGATCAGCATCGCTGCGACATGCTCAAAGATGCTTGCGTTGAATTTCTCACGTCCTCAAATGCAATGGATGATGTGGTTGGCGCGCGAAGAGTATGTGCACTTGAAAAGATCATGCCCTGGTGTCCTACTAGATATCTTCGAGATAGCGACAAAGTCTCGCAAAATTTACTGTGCCCCATCTTAGTTGACATGTAGTCACACCTAATAGGAGCTCTTTTGGAGGACGAACCAAGGCTTGTTGTATCTTTTAGGTTTTTTTTTTTGCGGTCTGTTTCGGAATTTTCAGAGGGAAATGAGTATTTTCTCTTGCATCTAGAAATTGGCTTATTCTACTATAAGAAATTGATATAACTACTCCTCTGTTTTTTCTATTTTTGTGCGTTCTTGTAATGTTATCTAACTTAATTATGTATGCGGTCTTCGATTTCCACTTTTTACGCCCTAGTTAGAAAGAGAAGCAAAAGGCCATATTGAACACCACCTTACAAGATGGTAAAGGAGGAAATTTGGTCATGTTCGGAGGTAGGATTTTGGGCCCAAAATAACATTACAATATGAGGATGTGTTCTAGCAATACGAACGCAATGCCTGGGGAGGTGATGGAAGATGAAACCTTCCTTCTATCTGTCCAAGGTCGATGAGTCTTGTTTGACGATGAAGCTCCATACGTCATGTGTGGATTGATGCAGAGGTTTAATCATCAATCTCAGGGACCCCTCACCAAGGAGCAAAACACCACAACGTCAACTTTGGATAAACTTCACTAAATTTATTCTCCAATAGAATCGTAAATATCTCGGTGACAAGGTATATTAAGTTGTCAATGCCTACAAGTTGTAGACTTGGGTTTCGCGGAAGTAGAGGGCAAGTAGATCTCGAAGGTTTCAGCCGAAAAGGTGCTCGACTGCTAAAAAGTAGGGTTGGATTGACAATAAGATCGGTCCTTTCTTTGTCCCTCGACTCCCCGTTATATAGGAGGCGGAGCCGAGGGTTTTGTATTACACAAGTTACAATTACCGGGAGACTCTTTGAATCCGTCCCGTGAAGTTACAAATCTCTATATCCTTAATCTATCTCTACTTGCCATAGTCGACATCTTTATGGACTTCCGGGCTTCATAAACTTCGGGTACTATCTTCGGCAGGCCCATCTGAGATACCTATGTCACTCGCGCAACTCGACAAATTTTCCCTTTTTTATTCTTGCTAGGCTCTAGAGGAATAGCACCACTTTGATTTATGTTATTGCAAGAGCCACACGGTGTGTTATGTACTTTTATATCAGTCGGCTGGGTACTGTTCCTTACAATAGTTAGGGATTAATTTTTGTTTATTCTTTGTTTCGTGTCATCTTACCCTGGTCTTTTCATCTGCGTTTTTTTGTTAGTTTTTTCATCTGCGTTATTGTTTAGGGAAAGGTCTTATCATCTGCGTGTGATCTTTGTACTCTGTTGTGGATTTGTGGATGTACATACGGCATACCGGACAAGAACATGCACGCTCGAGAGAACCTGTGCTGTGACACGTACGGGCACGGCCCATCGGCCCTTGGGCCGCTCCGTCTGACAATCCTCGGGCTGTCGAGTCCCCATCTCCAAACAATAGCTCGCGCAAAACCCTCATCTTGGCCAGGCTGCCGTCCGGTCGCCGCCTGCCGCCTCCCCCCGCCATACCCACTCCCAGACCGGCTCGACGCTTTCCCCTGCTCCTCCTCTCCCAGCGCCGCCACCCTTGGTACTCAACCCACAGCCTCTCACATCCCATCCCACCCCAAAACTTCCACAATGGCAGCATCCCACACGCCAATGGAAAGAATGGCGGCGAGATCCACCGCAGCGACGGCGCGGGCCACGCTCGCACTCGAGATCGTTGGGTACAGCCTGCATAAGGGCATGGGCGCTGGCGAGTCCATCGAGTCCGCCCCCTTCTCCGTTGGCGGGTACGGATGGTGCATCCGCTGCTACCTTGACGGAATCAACGAACGCAAGGAGGACAAGGACTACATCCCAGTCTTCGTCCACCTCCTGAGCAGGCCTGCTAAGGTGAGGGCGCTCTACGACATGAGATTGGTCAACAAGGCCAGTGGGCTGTCATCGCCGGTGGCCTCCTGCTTGAAAATCGCCCATGGTGTTTAGTACTATCGATGGCTGGAAGAAGTCGGTTGCTGGGGGGCTCGTGGTGAGAAGCGAGCTCGAGGGGTCTGCGTTACTCCAGGATGACTGCCTAGTGATTGAGTGTGACCTCACTGTGATCAAGAACCCACTTGTTGCACACACCGTGGAGGTCCAGATGCCACCACCAAACTTGTCTGATAACCTTGGAAATTTGCTAAAGACAGGAGAGGAAGCAGATGTGACATTTGAGGTTAAAGGGGAGGTTTTCCATGCGCACAAGATTGTGCTTGCTATGCGGTCGCCGGTCTTCAAGGCAGAGCTCTATGGACCGATGGGAGACAAGACGAGCCAGAAGATAACTGTCCAAGATATGCAGCCTGCTGTTTTCAAGGCATTGCTTCACTTCATCTACACAGATTCGTTGCCTTCCATGAAAGATGTTCATGATGATGATGGTGATGGTGATGAGAACAAAGAAATGGTTAAGCACTTACTAGTGGCTGCAGATCGGTATGCATTGGAAAGGCTGAAGTTGATGTGTGAAGGCATTCTTTGCAAAAGTCTTGATGTCGAATCTGTTGCGACCATTTTAGCTCTAGCTGACCAGCATCAGTGCAGCAGGCTCAAAGATGCTTGTGTTGAATTTGTCGCCTCGTCAAACAGAATGGATGATGTGGTGGCAACCCAAGGGTATGTGCACCTGAAAAGATCATGCCCTGCTGTCTTAGTAGATATCTATGAGAGAGTAACGAAGTCTCGCAAAATCTAGTATGCTCATCCCGGATCAAATTTAGAATAGTTAGCTTGATTGACTTGTAGCATCGGAGATGAACTAGTCTTATCCTTTGAACTTTCACTTTCTAGAGATCTTTTGTAAGAGTACCCAAGGCTTGCCATGCCTTTTAGTATTCAGACGTCATTTGGAGCTCCTTTTGTGGCTTTCGGTTGAGAATGAGTCTATGCCTTACATGTAGGGATTGGCTCATCCTATCATATGAAATTATAAATCTTCACTAGTTTTTTGTATTCCGATCTTCTAGTTTTCTCTAACTTACGTCTGCTCTCCTTGATTTCTCTTTATTTAATCAGAGAAACTTTTGAGTTTTTATCAGTTACTTTTGAGTTTTGAGAATGTATGAGCTAGTGCAGTGATACACTTGCGGGCGAAGGATAAGTCCAAGATTTCAGTTAAAGCAAAGCTAAGTAGATTTGGTTTCCCTACATGATTGGTTGACCCAACAAAGATGGATTAAATAATCATCAGATTTATGGGCCATTTGAAAGGTACTTGTCACAGAGGACGAGATCTGCGCAGGTAGAATCATAGTATGTTCATTTGGTCTTCTGTTCATGGATCGTGGTTGTTGGGGTGTGATATGGGCCTTATTATGGACTTATGGGAAGAGTAGTGTGAGATCAGTTTAAACCAGACAGTACAGGATGCTGAGAAGGAAAATCAAATTTCTCAATCTCAAAGTTATGTTCTGAGGTGGGTTTAGACCTCAATGCCCCGGCATATCATTTTGAAATGAAGATGTGTTGCCTCAGTGCTCATTATGTTTTAGCAATATGAGGTACATCAGAGATTATTTGTTGGTCACATAAGTCTGGTCCATTAGCGCTGAAGGTCTTTCCTGCCAGGTTTGTACATTGCTAACATTCTACATGTTTGACTAGTTGCTCATTAATTGCTTGATGACTAGATTGAGTGGGTAATTTATTTGTAGAATACCGTCAATGTTCTTACTATCCTTGTGTGTTTTATTTCTGTTACTGTTAACTTTTCCAACTTGCCAGCTTTCAGTAGATCGCCTAGAAGATAAGCAGGCACAATAGCATATATCCAGTAGGTAAGAACTGAACTTGTTTGCTCCAGAAATTAATTCTGTAATTATTTGCTATTTGAGCGTTCCCTAAAATTAAAGTTGCATTTTAGTAGTTTATAAGGAACATACATGCTGTTTAGTTCTGAGCCTAAACTTGCCACACTAAGGTTAGAGTCACCGTGGTTTCTTAGATGAGTGCACAATTTCTTAGTTGATTGTTTGGTTGTCACAGTTGTGGCCTTCCACAATTTACTAACATGACCTAGATGCTATGGACACAAAATACTGCCACAAGGTTGTATAGGTATGGTGCTACCTCTTTTAGGCATACTTTTGTCAGAGCTTACTTGTGGCAAAGTTATTAACTTATTATACCCAACCAAGTGAATAATCAATATGGAACCTGGACTCCCTGGAACTCTTTAAAAAATCAGATTTTTTTCAGTAGTTAGCAAACCTTTTAAAAGTACATGAGTACATGTACATGCCTAGAATTTACGTACAATTTTGTATAGATGTATATTTAATATGTGATCTACACAAAAAAGACAAATATGAGTGCAAAATCAAGCCTTTTCTACTTTTAGGGCCACACGTTTATTTATTTTGCATAGACCGCATGCTGAGCCAAAGTGCAAACTGTTTGCCTGGCTTGCTCTACACGGAAAGTTACTTACCGCCGACATGTTAGCCATCAGAGGTTGGACCCATGACCCTGTTTGTCCGCTCTGTCGACGAGCGCCCGAGACGGCTGTGCATCTTTGCAAAGACTGCCCCTTTACAGGAACATGGCCAAATCCTGGGATAATGATGACTCCGCCGACTCCAGATCCTCCTTCATCTCCATTTCAGATTGGTGGGACGACATGCTTACCGGCAAGCCTCGCAAAGAGCAAAGACGTATCAGCGGCCGTTTTCTCTATGTTGTGTGGAATGCGTGGAAGGAAAGGAACCGTCGTATCTTCACCGGCCTTCGGCTCACATACCCGGAGGTTGCGGATCTTGCTAGGGAGGACATTGCACAACGTGAGCGCGCTTTTCACACCTTCGGGCAGGCCATTCCGGCCGAGCCAGACTAGTTTAGTTTTTTTTTCCTTTCGGTGGGTTTTGCTATGTTACCACCTTAATCTAAACATACGCCTCCCTGTACAGTTTGGTTTCGTTTTTCCCCCTTGCTTAATGAAGAGGCTGTGCTCCTGCCGGTTGCTCCAAAAAAAAAATGTAAGGTATTATTTAACAAAAAATATAGATACTTAGATAATATTTGTATGTAACCACAGAAAGCAATTCAGAATTATTTGATATGTTAAGATGGGATTTTTGAATTTTTCAAAATTCAGGCTTAGTGAAGCCTGGGCGCGCCGCACTCCCCAAACAATCCTTTAGTTAAGAACTTTCCTGAGGCGCAGTTGCATTCTAGCAGATGTCCACAGCAAAAACGAAAACCAGACATTGAAGGCCATGTTTTCCTCCCTCCAGGATAAGCGACAATGTGCTGCCTCAACTTTGATCTACATCTTTGCATTTGAAGTCAAAATGTTGATAATCTAATTCTTATTAAACAGCAGGAAAAAACATATTGGGTTGAGTTTATCCTAAAACGAGCATGCTTATAAAGCACTACTGCGGTAGAGTGGATGGAAAAGATTTTCTTAGGAATTCAATCTATGTAATTTCTGCATCTCAAACATGGCATCTGTACTTAGAAGTTAAGATCGAGACAAATGCAAGCCACTGAGTTTACTTACATTCAGCCTTTCAGCCATCATATGGGCGTGGGCTTTTTACTTTCGTCCTTCTTTTCTGTTCAATGGGGGTAAAAAGAAATCAAGTTATTGCAAATTCTAAAATCAAGTTTAAACATCATTTTTTACATATTGTTCGTATTATTATCTTGTGGAGTAAGAAGAAATTACAGTTGTATCTTAAAAAATAAAATATAGTTCTACCTTCCTGAGTGCAAGAGGAAATTGTGTAGATTTATGTCTCATCAGATGAAGGGAAGGGACTATACAATGTTGAGTTCAGGTGGGCTTAAAGCTGCGAAAAGTTTTCCATAATAATAATCTAATGCTGAATTATAGTGCATTTAAAGCTGCAAACGATTTTTGACAACATCCTTGTTGTTCTTTTTGGGGGAAAACATCGTTGTTGTTTAAACCTGTATGATATTCCTTGGGATCTGATCCTCTATGACGGTGGCTTCGTCCTCCGTGCTAGTACTTGAGGCCGATCACAGTCCAAAATCTTCTCTCGTTCGTCCTTTACAATACGCAGAAAATCGAAATCTTATGGTTGAACTGCAACATGCCAACAACCAATGAATCGAATACCTTGTCGCCCTATCTTATTGTTATGGCATCTAATTGTATAGTTCATCACTATTTGACAATTCCTGCCTGCCGATAATAGAACAGTGTGATACCTGATGACTAGATGAAGATGGTGTATTCTTGGGTTGTAACGTGTTCAAAATGTCAATGGCCATGTGGGATGATATATGTGGGAATATCTAACCCATGCCATTGATCCAAAGTTGCCCCCTCTGCGTATTGGCAATCGACATTGGACCATGAACGACACGACATCAAGTTGTCAAGCATGGTGAGGAGAAGAATGGGAATGTAGAGATTTCGGGCGATCTTATCCTATTCTCGTAAGATTAGTCTGCATTTTCCTTTTGAGTTGCTAGTCCGCATTTTCCTTTTGAGCTTTATGCTTTCTCCAACTGTTTTGAGAACTTTCTGGGCCGGTTGGCAAATTGACTAGTATGTTTGGTTCTTTTCATGTCAAGAGTGCAAGTCTCGTTGTTTGAACTAGAGTGACCGAAGATATCTCCATGCATCTATAACTAAAATGCATCTATATAACTTTCGTATCTGATAAAGTTGAGAAATTTATTTTGGAAAAGTAAGTACTATAAATATAATTTTTTCGTCTGAATATTTTTATAGTTATAAGTCACTTATGATTTAAAATCTCAGCTATAATCTGACTTGCGAATAAAAAAATCTAAGTTACAACTCAACTTGCAACTAATTTTTTTAGTTGTAACCCAACTTTTTACAACTAAAAATCTTAATTGCAACTTTACTTGCAACTCATATGATGCATAAATCAGGAAGATCCATCAGTTTTGAAGTTGATAGCTAAGACTTAGCAAATCCATGGGAATGGTAGAGGGAGCATACGCATCCGGGAGCCAAATTGAATTTTCGCAAATCCCTTATCCTTTTATTATCTTTACTATTAAGGTGAAAACTGCGTATGCCTAGTATCACACGCTAAAAAAATTACAAACAAATGCCACCGCTTAATTACCTCTTAATTTTCTCCTAGAAAACAACGACGCTACACAGCTAAGGGTAACAAACCCTATCTAATCTCAACTAACTTGCAACGATAGTGCATTCCGTGGACGCGGCTTGCCTGCGCCCACCGTGTGCGACCATCCGTGCGCCCGATGTACTTGCATCCATCTAACGGTTCCACGACTGTCATCTCTGTTCGTGCTTTTCGTCTGAAAAACAAATCCAAAATAATACAGTGAATCTCACCCCGTAATACACGCAGCCCAACTGATACTAGCGGACACCATAGCAAATCTTGTGCTGGTGCGGCCGGTGACGCGGCTACGCCGGCCCGCTTGCACCTCACGGCCGTCATCGCCACTGGAAGAAGTAGAACGCCACCGAGATGAGCAGGTTGCGCTGAGAGCGGACGACCTCATATCGGCCTGCTACTTCACCGGCGGCAGCATCAAGGAAGAGGGCTACATGATTAAGGAGCTTCAACGCTGACGAGCTGAATCCTGAAACGTCAAGAGCTCAGCAATCGAGAAGGGCGCCGGCGATGGCTGGTTGCTGTGCCTGTTACAAACGTGTGGATTTTCTATCAAACTTGAGCGGTGACACAAGATCATAAAATTTCCTACCGTACTAAATTCACTGTGGTGGCTGGCTGCTCGGCGACGATGAAGAAGGTACCGGGGACATCAATTTAGTTGCACGATCCTGAAATTGATAGAGGGGAATAGATCATAGGAGATAGAGCAATCCATCACGAACGAGTAATTGAAAAACTGGGGACTGCTTGCAGAAATTTGGTGCAACGAGGGGACGACTCAGCCTGCATATTCTCAATCCAGGAGAAGTTCATGGGGCGAACGGAGAGGACAGTCGCAGAACCGTTAGATGGATGCAAGTACGTCGGACGCACGGATGGTCGCACACGGCGGGCGCAGGCAAGCCGCGTCCGCATTCCACATAATCTCTATCTCTACTATCCCTTAGAGCAGGTCTAACTGACCCCTTAAAAGCCCCAACCCCGTAAAATAACCGCCAATATACGGGTAGAGCTCTACCTGGCCGTCTAGCAGACCCCGTAAATCAGCTCCCGGTATCGAATTTTTACAGTTTTGGCTACGGGGCGGCTCCTCGCCCCTTACAAGTACAGGGTGGGAGGCTGAATACAGGGCGAACCCCCCACTCGTGGCGGGCTGAATTTTCAGGAAATCGTCCGTGCCTCGCGTCGGTTGCGGTCGGGGAGGCGTCGCGCGACGGGGCCATGGCGGCCGGAGGCCGTGCAGGGCATGGAGCGACGAGCAGCAGTAGGCCGGAGGGCGCGACGAGCAGCAGCAGGCTGTGGCGGGCGGGGGCAGCCTGAGGCCGGGCTGTGGCCGGCGGGGACGGGGACGGCCGGAGACCTGGCCGTGGTGGGCTGGGGCGGGGGCGGGGGCGGCCAGAGGCCGGGCCGTGGCGGGCGGGGGCGCCGCGCGACGGGGCTGTGGCGGGCGGGGGCGGCCGGAGTTCGGAGCGGGGGCGGGGGCTGCCGGAGGCCAGGCCGTGGCGGGCGGGAGCAGGGCCGTCGCGCGACGGGGGAGTGGCGGGCGGGGGTGGCCGGAGACCGGTGCGGGGGCGGGGGCGGCCGGAGGCCAGGCCATGCGGGGGCGGGGGCGTCACCCGATTTGGGCAGTGGCGTGGAGTGCCCAGAGGAGGAAGAAAGAGAGGAAGAAGATGAGGAAAAAAAAGAAAAAAAATTGGCATATTTAAAAATATACTCTTTTACAGTTTCGGGATACGGGGTCTGCTAGCTCGGACGAGTTTTCGGCCGATCAAAATCGAATACAGTGCCCTCTACTCGTGTTATACGGGGCAGAAATTTAGGAATCTGTTAGACATGCTCTTAGAAATAGACGAGCCTCACCCAAGCTGAGCTGCCTCCCTGTGCCGTCCCATGATCCCCAATGCCACGCACACCCACCTCCTGCATTGCAATGCGGCCGCTCGAGCTCCTGGCCGTCACTCTACTGTCTACCCTGATCGGGCCAGCTTCTTACCTCCCGGAGTTAAAGATGGAGGCCTGATTGATGGCCTCGGGTGGCGACGACATCTTCATCAGCTGGCCGCCTCGTGCCTCGTGCAGTAGAATTTCGGTTTCCACTACTATCAAGCATACCTTATGAAATACTTTACAGTGAGCTTCTTTTTCGAGAAAACGCAAAGAACCTTTGTGCTTCATTTCATTGAAAAGGTAGAATAAGGTTTACAACCTTCTAGGAGGTGAGTTACATTATTTGGTACAAAAAAACATCAGTGCACATCCCAGGTGGATGGCAGAACTACTCGTAGCCCTTTTTCGCCAGCCTTTGCCCATGAATTGACCTCTTCTTTGATGTTGGAGAGCAGTAGTGGGATGGACGGCTGGGCACCCTCAAAAACACATGAGTTTTTGTGCTTCCACGTCATCCAGGGGATAAGAAGGGTAGCAGAAGCGAGGCCCTTACGAAGCGGCTTAGGAGTGTCCAATTTAGCTTGATGCCACCAATCCATGATATAGGGTTCGCGGTCAGAGGCTGTTGCCGTCATTCTTAACCATTCCAGGACTTCATGCCATACCTGCCTAGTAAAGGGACACTCCAGCATCAGATGGTGCATAGACTCAGGTGCTTGGTCACAGAGCAAACATCTGGGATGGTGAGGAAGTCCATGTCTAGCAAGGCGCTCGGCGGTCCAACACCTATCTTGGTTAGCCAGCCAATGGAAGAAATTCACTTTCGGTGGCGCCCATGTTCTCAATCATGGGCTCCATGGAAACAGCTGGGCCAGAGACATCCAAGGTGTCCTTGGAATTCATGAAATCGGCCAATACCTTCAGCTATGGCACCTGGTCCATGCCACCACACTCAACAACACCCCTGACAGGCTGCTATGGAAATGGACAGCTTCTAGAACCTACACTACTAGCTCATGCTACCTAGGCACCTTCCAGCCCACAGGAAGCCGTGTTTTATCTTCTCAATCATCTTGAGAGATTTCTTGGGCGACGCATATACCAGCAGCTGGTGTATAGGGATTGCGCGTAGCACGGATTTGACCTTGGCCAAGCGGCCTGCCTTGTTCATAAGCCCTGCCTTCCAAACCGGCAGACGGCCAGCGATATTGTCGACGATCGGCTGCAGTTGGGCAGCAGTGGGTCACCGGATAGTCAGCGGGATGCCGAGGTAGGTGATGGGCAGATTTGCCAATGGGTAGCCCAGCTGTTCCATGATCAGCACAGTGTCTTCCGGGCTACATCGCAGTGGCGTGGCCGAGCTCTTGGTGAAGTTGACTCGGAGTCCAGAGGAGCGGCCAAACAAGCTGAGGATCTCCCTGACAGCCGTGGTGTCGCCAGCTGATGGGTGGCAAAAGATCACGACATCATCGACATATAGGGAGATGGGCAGTATCAGCTTCTGGGGATGCAACCTTTGCATGATTCCCAACTCAGCAGCTCGCTTGAAGAGCCTACTGAGGATATCAATGGCAAGCACAAATAGCTGGGTTGATAGGGGATCTCCCTAGCGCAAGCCCCGTTGGTGCCATATCGGCGGCCCTGGCACACCGTTCAGGAGAATGCGGGTGCTTGCCGATGATAGAAGTATGGCTAGCCACTAAAGGAATCTGTCTTCAACCCATATTGCTTCATGATCTCAAAGAGGAAGGACCACGAAAGGGAGTCAAATGCCTTTGCCATGTCAAGCTTGAGCAGGATTCTTGGCGCACCCAACTGGTGCAGAAGCTTCGCACATTGCCTCACTAGAACAAAGTTGTCGTGGAGGCTCCTCCCCGCGATGAATGTGTTTTGGTTGTTGCTGACAAGGTTGTCAAGCCTGGGGGCCAGCCTTAGAGACAAAACTTTGGCAAAGATTTGAGGTGGATCAAGCTGATCGGGCGGTAATCCGACATATGGCTCGCGTCAGCACGTTTAGGCAGCAGGGTGAGGAGGGCTTGGTTCAGCTTGCTGAAGCCCTGGCCATGCATCTCAAAGAGCTGCTGAAAAACATCAACGAAGTCCTGCTTGACCGTGGGCCATCAAGCGCGCAGAAACTTGGCGGTGAACCCGTCAGGCCCTGGTGCCTTGCGTGATGGCAATCTCTTCACCGCGTTCCCGATCTTGTCAGCGCCAAAGGGTTTGTCAAGGTGGTGCAGGTCTTGGGGCTCGATGAGGGTAGAGAGGTCGAGTGTGAGCTCTTGGTCTACAGTCGTGCCCAGAAGCGCGTCAAAGTATGCACATGTAGCCTCGACCATGTCAGCATGGGCGGTGAGTACCTGGGTGTCCGTGGCAATACTGAATATTTTGTTCTTCTGTCTCCTGTAGGTACACTGACGGTGGTAGAAGGAGGTGTTGGCGTCTCCCTCCTTAAGATAGGCAATACGGGAGCGTTGTCGGGCGATTGTTCGATCTAGGGAGGAAAGGCCAAGATAAGCAACCTTGAGTTGCTTCCGAAACTGCTCCTCATGCACCGTCAGGATTCTGTCCTCCTGTGCCTTGTCAAAACGGGAGATGAGCTCACGCGAAATGGCCATCTTGCCTCTGACGTTGCCGATGGAGCGGGAGCTCTAGCTCATGAGTTTGCGCGCAGTGGTCTGGAGGCGCAGCCGTTGGAACGGGTCATTAGCCCAAACCGAATTCCACGCCTCAGTCACCACTCCCTGGAAACCATCGAGGCGCAGCCAGTACTCCTCAAAGTGGAATTGCCTGTGGGTTGCGGGCATGGGGGGGCAGTCCAAGAGCAAGGGACTATGATCGGAGACAACCGATGCAAGGCATTGTAGGTGGCATTCCCCATGTGCTTCTTCCCAGTTGGTGGTGCATAGGACCCGATCAAGGTGGACCAACGTGGGAGGAGATTGCTCTTTTGACCAAGTGTAGCGGCACCCGTTTAGGTAAACCTCTTTGAGCAGCAAGTCATTGAGGAGGTGTCTGAATTTCCTTATCATTCGTCGATTCAGGTTCCCATTGTTTTTGTCCTCTGCGCAGTAGATGAGGTTGAAATCCCCTCATAGCATCCATGGTCCCTAGCAGTCTGCCCTGGCATCGCGTAGCTCCTGAAGGAAGCTAATCTTGTCCTCGTCTCCTTGTGGGCCGTAGACCACCAAAATCCACCACGGGGTATGAGTGCCGACGGTGATTTTGTCGGTGATGGCGTTCATGGTGAACAATGGGTCTGTGATTGACACGTCCTTGCTCTTCCATGCGAGGAGTATGCTTCCCCGAGTGCCTTGCGCCGGTATGTAGGTATAGTCGTCGAATTCGGGACCAAGGGTTTCCATGACAACGGACGAGTAGATCAAGGCCATCTTTGTTTCTTGTAGGCATACCATGGATGCACTTGCAGTGTCAATAAGCGACCTAATAGCCAGGCGTCTAGCACGCGCGTTGAGACCCCTAACATTCCATATTACAATACGGAGGCCGTGATCCATATAGAAGGGGATCGACGGGCTAGCAGCACAGCGAAGATTAACCCTCACAAGTTGCTGGTCCCATCAGGAAAAGCCCCTCCCAAGTTGTCGTGCAACGCAGTGGGATCAATAGGATTTAAACTGGTCAACGACTCGGTCGTTTCCTGGACCATGGTCTCACCATCACGTGGGGAATCGGCCAATGGGCTTGCGCCAGCTGGCATTCCAGTAGCTTCCACCAGCCTCGGATACGGAGCGGTCGTGGTGGTCACAGCAGCAGCGTCAGCATTGGTTGTGGAGGGCCCCTGCTGTTGGCTTTTTCTGCGCCAGACACGCTTTCCATTTCGAGCTTGGCGACGAGGCTGACGTGGCTGGCGCAGCCTTTGCTGATGAGGCCATGCATCCATGGAACGTGCATCGATGATGGTGGCGCGGCGCTGGCGCGGTGGCGGGGCTGGCCGGCGTGTGCCTGCCCAGCGGTCATCCATCCCAACGCCGTCAGCGCGCGCTTGAAGCCTATCCATGTCCCAGGCTGGCACGTCCAGAGCCATGCCATCTGCGCGACCAGCGGGGTGCGTGGCGTCCGTGTCGGGGCGGGGACGCTTGCGGCAGCGACGACGAGGGCCACGTTGTGGGACTTTCCCAGCGTCGTCGGCGTTGTTGCCATCGTTGCTGTTGCCGCCAGGCGATTCATCATCGGCGTCAGGCCTTGGAGCGGCAGCATCGGCAGGCACGACTGACGTGGGCATTACCCTTCGGGTAACCGACATTTCCCTATCCTGTATTGATTAGTTGGAGGCCCATGAAGACACCTGGAGGCAAGGTGGGCCACCTGGGCGGCGCACCAAAGGAATCCTTGGCGGGCAAGACAAGGAAGCGGCCGAACAAGGAAGGATTAGATCTAAAGCTGTTGTAAACCTAGTCGTACTTGGTTAGACCTCTTGAGACCTGGCCTCCTATATAAAGGCCAGGAGAGGGGTTGCCGAGGGACAGAATCAATCATAGCAACCATAGCCACCAAGTAATCTAGAGCTAGGTCACCATAGCACTTAGCCTCTCGACGAGATCTCAGCCGAACTATTCGGCACCCCATTGTAACCCATCATCATCATAATCAAGAACAGGCAGGCAGGACGTAAGGGTTTTACCTCATCGAGGGCCCCGAACCTGGGTAAATCGCTCTCCCCGCTTGTCTGTGAACCGATGTCTCGAGTCAGCTTGCAGGATTCCGCTAACCCTAAGCCCCAAACGGAGGGCATTGCCGAGGAATACCCTCGACAATTGGCGCCATCTGTGGGAACCCTGTCGGCACAAGATCGGACATCGGCTGAACCCGTCATGTCATCGGCAGCTTCATCAACACCGTCATCGCCTCATCTGGGAAGCCCGATTCGTTTCGGCTCCTACGAATTCACCCCACATAGCGACTCGTCTCGCTCGACTTTCTCCGATCTACAAGGTAACATGGAGATGACCTTCGGGAGTGTCCACTACAACGTCAACTCGGAAGGAATCCTTCGGCTGCTGGAATCTCCCATCTCCAGATCGCCGAGTCCAAGCGCATCGTCATCACTCGGCCTTTCGGCTGGCCTGACAAGCCCGTCGAGTTCGCCCGCACCTTCGACTCCCCGTTCAGCATCCTCCATGTCGGTCGGATCCGATGATCCCGTGTCCTCGGAGTTAACCTCGTACTACTGCATGAACTGCGACACCAGGCACGGGCTGGGGTCGAGCGACACGCCGTTCATCTGCAATGCCCACTATTCATCGGGAGAGGACAGCATCGACAACATCACCCAAGGAGACACCCGAAGAGTGGCGCCCCTCCAAGTTTATGTTGCTAACAGGGGAGATGGAGATCGCACCCCCCGTTCCAGCAGGCGAGCTAGTTTTGAGAACAGCGCCAGCAACAACAACAGCGACCATACCATCGCAGAGGAGGAGTGGGCAGCGGCCAAGGCAGTCGTGCTTAACAACACGCCACTTCCGGCGGGAACCTCGGTTGGCACTCTCAATGCTTACCGCTCCATGTTGGAGAAAAATCGGGAGCGACTGTCCAAGGAGCAAGCCACGCTCGAGAGATGCCTATCTGCGGCAGACCGATCTAGCGAGCGACGAAGGGGCTCGCAGGGAAGCGCCTCTCGGAGTACTCACGGAGGAGGCAAACATCGATCAAGAATGTCCAGACTCTCGGAAGACGATGCTAGAGAAATAACATCAAATTTGACCAAGTCCTTCATGACCACAGACACCGTGGGCATGCCACGACCAAAGACCGTCGCGGGAGCGACCGCCAATCTCGCTGCATATCTCATCAATCAGCGCCCTGAAGGTTCCATGGCTCAAGCTCACCGAGGTGCCCTAGAAAGTCTCGCGATATTGGGAGACAATCTGGTCCCAAGAAAGGACAAGACTACGTTGCAAGCTAGTGGCTCAAAACACCATGCGAGAGATGTTCGGGATGAAATTACTCAGAGTAGGATCGACAAAGCAAGGCGGCGATGCGCCGCCAGAGAGGAACACGACAGCGATTCTTCGGATTAGAGCCAGGAGAACGACGGTGTGCTTAGGGGAGCCGATTGTTTAAGCTACAAAATTCGGGAGGCGATGCCACCCAAGAAGTTCAAACCCACCCCTACCGACGCCGCCAAGTACGATGGGCAGGAGGAGCCGAGGTCCTGGATAGAGGATTATCTACAGACAGTGATTCTGCAAAAAGGGAACCAGATAGCAGCAATGCAGTGCCTGCAGCTTTACCTAAAGGACTCAGCGCGAGCCTGGCTAAGAGGTCTGCCGAAGGGTTCCATCAAGTCATGGGATGACCTAGTAGAAGCCTTCGTCGCCAACTTTCAAGCAACCTACAAAAGGCCCGTCGGGATCGAAGAGTTACGGCATTGTCAGCAAAAACAGAAGGAGTCGATGCGCGCATATATCGGGAGATTCACCAAGCTCCTGAACGCTGCGGAAGACGTATCTGTCGACAGAGCAATCGACGCCTTCAGTGATGGCATCCGACGTGAAAGCTATATAGAAGAACTTGGACGCAAGAAGCCGAAAACCATAACCAAGTTAATGGAAATCGCCAACAGCTGGGCCGATGGCGGAGACAACGTTCGAAAGCCACGACAGCGCAGCGACGATGAAGAAGATGATCAGCCGAAGCATGATTCGGGTGGTCGAAGGGATCGCAACAAGAGGAGGAAGAACCGCAGCTATGATGACAACAACTTGGTGGCCGCAGGCTACTCTGATCGGCAGGACGATCGGTACGATGACAGGCGAGATGATCGACAGGATGGTAATCGGAACAACTCTGGGAACCGTGGCAACTATAAACCACGACAACAGAGAACCCCCGAACTACCCTACGCTGAGCAGATCAACGCCCCCTGCTACCTGCATTCGTATACCGATTCCAAGGATGGTAAAATAAAGTCTAGCCACCTGCTCAGGGACTGTCGACAGTTCATCGATATGCATAAACTCATCCAGCAGGCAGGCCAGCAACAGCTACCACCACCACCACCACCACCCCCACCGCAACACCAGGTCCAGCAAGCTCAACCTCATCAACCCAACGAGGCATTTCCACCACCACGTGGGCAGATGAGTATGATCCACAGGACAGGCGTTTCAAGGAGAGAAATGAAGAAGCTCACCCGAGAAATCAACCTGGCAGAAAGCACCATGGCAAACATCCCTGAATATGTCGAGTGGTCATCTCAGAACATCACGTTCAGCCGAGCGGATCACCCGATGACTATACCAAAACCAGGACACGCTGCCCTAGTGGTCGAAGCACAGATAGGAGGGTTCAAGATGAGCAAAGTCTTCATGGACGGAGGAAGTGGACTCAATCTGATATTCCTTGACACAATCCAGAGTATGGGGATCACCATGAGAATGCTAGAAAAATCAGTCACCCGCTTCCATGGGATCCTCCCTACTTCGCCAGCGTACTCTCTTGGCAAAGCGTACCTGAACGTCGTCTTTGGCAAACCCGACAATTTCAGGAAGGAGAAGATCGAGTTCGAAGTCGTGAACTGGGAGTCGCAGTATCACGCTATACTCGGGAGACCAGCTTATGCCAAGTTCATGGCTGTACCGCACTATGCATACCTCAAGCTAAAAATGCCTGGGAACAATGGGACAAACATCACAGTGTATGGAAGTTTCTCACGCTCGGACAATTGTGATCGGGACTTTCAGAGGATTGCTGCTAAGTTTGGCCTAAGGCAGGAAATTGCTGATCTTCCGCCGAAGACCTCGTCACGCAGTATTAAGGAAGAAGAACGCGTCAGAGGAGCAAAGAAGAAGTCTGCCGACCTTGCCCTTGAAGCTCCGGCAGTACAAACTTCGGCAGCCCAAGTCTCGGCAGCAAAAGCTTCGGCAGTTGACAATGCAGAAGATATAGGAGGCAGCAAGACACTGACAATCGCTGCCCAGATCCCTGGCGAAGTCGACGATGCTTCAAAAATCACCAACACGGTGACCAAGCCAGAAGATGAGAAGAACCCCTTCAATACTTAAGCAATCTACTAGCATTTAGTTTCATTTTCCTTTCCAAACAGGGCTTCCCCTTTTTCGCCCTTTAGTCCAATGTTTTTTATTAATAAGAACTCAAGTTTCGATTCCTTCAAAAGATTTGCAGTTGACCGGAGCACCTAAACCGCATCCTTGTAAATCTTGGCAAACGATAGTCCAACACAATACGCGGCAAAGGATCGTGCTCCGAAAAATGCCTCTACGAGTGCTACAGGATGCAAAATAAACAAGGACATTAACCCTTCCCTCTGCTATAGATGCCTCTACGAGCGCCGTAAATAGCAAGAGTCCGGAAGTACACATCAACACAATCCACGTTCGATATTTTGCTTACGGAAATATCAAGGAACAACGGATTCACCGGCAGTCATTCCACCCGAATAATTCGGGAGTGGCTGTCGAAGCATACATCGGTTGAAGGCAAAGTTGCGCATACAACGGGATTAGCAAAACCCGCAACACGAGCTGATCACTCAAAAGTTTTGCCGACCAACGAAATACATACACGACTAAACGAGCAATTAAGATTTGCTCCTTCAAAATTTGCCAACGGCATCAACATGGTAAAAATACATATACATGTATCTACCAAATAATAAACGATCCTAACACTTGGATCAAGTAGTCATAACATCTATACAAACAACCTTAATTCCTGAAATCACCCTTGCGGAGTGTCTTTTTCTTCAGGTGCCTTCGAATCCTTCTCCAGCTTGTCGACAATCATATTGGCAGGTAGTAAAACCTTCGGATACAGCGTCTCCAAGTCACCAGTTGCATTGGCAATGGACAGTAAATTCGCTGAAGGATAACGCGCAAGTACAAGAGCAAGCGTAAATCTGGCCCCTGCAAAGACCTGAGCTCGCACCAAGTCCCGAATCTTCTTGGTATTCCCAAACTCCGACATCAGAGTTAATAGTGTGGGGGGAACTCTGTTCAAGGGAAACATTGTCCTCCAAACTACCCTCAGGGCTTTGTAGCACTTGTCGAAGAAGTGGTGAACCTGTTGGACCCGATCCTGAAACTGTGCAACAGCCGACGCCTTCGACTGCTCCCGCCAGAAAATTTCTTCGGCTGACGACAACCGGGTCAGCGCGTGTACACGCTCGTGAATCCGCTTGTTTTCCTCCGCACGATTCAGAGATATGACTGGCAGATCGATCAATAAAAGATCAGGCGGTACGTTTCTGGTGGAAGAGTAATGAATACAAGGGTCAGGGGACTTACAGTTTAAACTTTCAGTGGCTTTATGAAGTTCAGTAAGGGCGTAGCGCTCTACATCATCCGCAATTTCGCCCTTCTTCTTGATGATAGCAGCCAAGGCGTAGGTGCTGCGCAGATCCTTTTCCAACTGTGTGATCCGATCCTTCATACGTTGGATCCGATCATCTTCAGAAAGAGCACCCGAACAATCTTCGACAGATGCAGGCACGGGGAACACCTGCAAGAAACAGTGTCAAAAAGCATGACAGACCGATTCCCTGAAACATCGGAAGATACTCCCATCGGGAGAATGCAAGTGACGATATTATAACAAAGAGTGTGCTAGCAACATTGCTAGCACAGAGTTTATTACAATTGAAGGTTATCCAAGCAAGACAATGTTTCACATCCAATTAAGGAAAAGTTTGCTACAAAATATCAGAGCGCCTGAGTCTGGGTCGATAAGCTAGGGCCTGCCGACGTCTTCCTTGATGAAACCAACTCAAGAAGCTGGCGTGCACATCTAACGGCTGATGCTTTGAAGGTGCTCAAATCGACCAACCGCCCGTCCTCCTCCTTCGGCAGCTCCTTGGACATTTCTTCGATATCGGCCTTAAAGCCGTGACCCATCATAAGTTGGAAGGCAAGGACGGCGCCATAGGTACGCGAAGTACGTTTGAATACCTCGATAACCTCCTTGGTGTCAATCGCGAAGGCTTCGATCAACTGCCCCAGAGTTTTATCTTGACTGATCTTGGGGAAGATCATCGAGTGTATCCGCGCCATGGCACCCTTTCCCTTCTCAAGAAGCTCCCGTGTCAGCTGATGGGAAGCAAGAGTCATCGACAAGCCATTAGACGGAGAGTTGTTTGGAATTTTGTCCAAGGCGTCGGCAGGAATGTTGGCGGCTTCTGCAGAATGAGAAGAGATCATTGATAAAAGGCTGAGCCCATAAGTGCGATAATTGACAGAGGAGAACGAAAGAGATTACCAAGTAAAGCCAAGGAAGATTGGCAAAGGAGTTCATCCTTTTCAGCCGCCCGAGCTTCGGCAGCTAGCCTGGTCGCCTCTTCCTCCCTCAGCTTCTCTTTCAGCTTGCCCAGCTCCTCCTTCAAGGAGTCGACTTCTTGGCGGGCCTCGGCAGCTATCTTGACCGCACCATCTAACTTCGAGGAGGAAGATTTAATCTCCTTCTGGAGCCGAACTTTCTCTGCTTCCAGAGAAGTGAATTGGGAAGCGAAGGCCTCCAAAGAGGAGATAACTCCTCGCAGGTCCTAAAGAAGAAAAAAGGGGGTTATTCAATGAAAAATCATTAAGCAAGATACACACTCGAGAGGTTCATGCTGCAATCGAGAGGGACTTACAGAAGGAGGAGTCCTGGTAGCGGCAGTTGAAGGAGCATCTTTCCCTTTAGAAAGGGAGGAAGCGGTTGATATCTGAGCTGCGGGGGTTGCTTTAGGAACCGACGCTTCAGAAGCAGCTATGTCCGGCGGAGTGGCTCCGGGTTTGGCCTTCTTGGCCGGCGGCTCGACGAAGCCTTCGTCGCTGTGAAGGGAATTGATCGACGAAAAAGTTATGAATGGAATGCAAGAAGTAAAAGGATGAAATACGGCTTCAGGGAAAAAGATACTTACATATCGAAGAGGTCATCTTCTTCGGCAAAGCCGTCGGTCGATCTCTTTGCGGGTGAAGACCTGGCCTCCTCCACAGCTGCATCAATAAAGGCATCATGATCAGCGTCATCATCATGCACTGATCCTTCTATGTTGCAAGCATCATCGGCTGGGGAAGGAAGGTTGGCATGGGCAGCTTCCGAATCTATCGGGTTGTCACATTCATCCTCTGGATCTACATGTTCGGCAGTGCAAAAATCAACAGGGACTGAGGAACCTCTTCCTTCGGAATTTTCATTTGGTGAATCTTGCAAGTTTTCAGAAACTATGGGAACCTGCTGAAGAATGGAGTGAATAAGAACAATGGAAACATGTCGACTAAACAAACACTGTCGACTAAGCAAAAATAGCATAATAAGGATATAAGAAAGAAAGTTACCTCTGACAGCGGATGGTTGGCGTCGAGAGGAGCATAGGAAGATATCAATGGGATCGAGTCCTCCTGACTAAAGAGAGTAAGGCGACGGACTTCATCAAGCAGCTCCTTTTCCGACAGTTCAGCGACATTGATTCTGGTTTCATCTTTTGGACCCGTATACATCCACATTGGACGAACCCTCGCCATGACTGGTTGAACTCGACGCCTCAGGAACACCGCTGCTACCTCCGTGCCAATCATGGTTTGTCCATCGGCTTCTTTGATCCGAAGGAATTTGGTGAATAACTCGTCGGTTACTGCCTTTTCGTCAGAAGAAAGAATGTTCCTCCAGGAATCCTTCGGCTTAGCCTCAAGAACGTCGACAAAGCAAGGGAGCTGGGACTCGGTTGTCACGGAATCTTTGACATAAAACCACTTCAGTCTCCATCCTTGCACGGATTCTCTCATCGGGAAACTAAAGTAGTTAACCTCCGAGCAAGCCATGAACCCCACACCTCCAATGACGAAAGATCCATTGCTACTGCTGTACCTCTTAACGTAGAAGATTTTCTTCCACAATCCGAAATGGGGCTCGATGCCCAAAAATGCCTCACAAAGGGTGATAAACACAGCAACGTGAAGGATTGAGTTGGGAGTAAGTTGCCACAGTTGGATTTCATAAGTCCGAAGAAGGCGAAGGAGGAATTCATGGGCAGGAAGCGAAAGACCTCGATGTAGGAATGATAAGAACACCACGGTAAAACCAGTAGGAGGATTGGGCCGAGAGATCGTACCTGGAAGAATCACGTCCCCCTCGTCAAGGGAGACCAACCCAAGGCTTCGAGCCCTCTTCTCATCACGTTTCGTGATAGAGGACGCCAGCCAATCTCCTGGCTTGGCTAAAGAGCTTGGCGGCGCCGGCGGCGCCGGAGCCGTAGGAGGAGCATCTGAAGGATTCTTCCTTGAGAGAGTGGAGGAAGATTTGGCGGCGGCACCACCAGCCGTAGAGCTGCCGGCGGCAGTAACATTCTTCTTCTTCACCATTGTCTAGATCTGGGGGAGATTGGAGAAGCGGTGGCGGCGGCGCAGCGGCTGTGGAAGGAAGAAGAAGGAAGGCAAAGGCAGATGTGAGAAAGGATTAGGGATTTCTCGCCCTTTGGAGATCTTAAGAGGAGAAGAGTTGCGTGAGCACGTGTCGTTGGTGCCAAACTATCAAACGGGCCTATTCCCGATTAATGGTTGCGGGAATCGAGGAGACATCTTGGTAACTGCGCGCAGAAAGCGGAAATTGCTTGAAAATAGGACCAAGACAGAGAAAGAATGGGCCCAGCGGGTCACGTCTTGTCAGTCAGAATATTGATAAAACGTCATCAATGACGTCATAAAAGTTGCCTGAAGCACTCGAAGAAAAAAACTATCGGATGGTGAACTTGAATCTAAGCACAGATTACGAAGCATCTGCGCTTAGACTCGGGGGCTACTCCCATCGGGAGCGCTGATGCGTACCCGATATGTTGGAGACTCGAAGGAAAAGTGATGAAGAAAAAGAGGGTTGTTTAGCTCGAGTCTGCACCCAGTTGCAAGCACTTGTGCCCAGACTCGGGAGCTACTTCCATCGGGAGCGCTGGAAGCGCACCTGATAAATTTTTTTGCACTCCAGGATCATGCCCGGGGACTTGATTCTGTGTAGAGTAACGTTGTTTTGCCATCGGTAGTTAACCAACAAAAGTTGGGCACGTTGCTCATTATCCCTTGCGAGTGGAAAATATATCGGATGACCTATGAAGACCTGCATAAAACTTCGGCAGAGAAGAATGCTCGAGTAGTACAACTTGAGTCTACGTACGGATTGCAAGCATCCGTACCTAGACTCGGGGGCTACTCCCATCGGGAGCGCTGACGCGCACCCGATAAAAAGGACAGTGCTGATTCAAGGTGAACAAAGACAATCAAGGAGAAGAACATCAACCGAAAACATGCTTCAGTCTCTACCCGAACAATGTTCGGCTAGACACTCAGGGGCTACTGACGTGGGCATTACCCTTCGGGTAACCGACATTGACCTATCCTGTATTGATTAGTTGGAGGCCCATGAAGACACCTGGAAGCAAGGTGGGCCACCTGGGCGGCGCACCAAAGGAATCTTTGGCGGGCAAGACAAGGAAGCGGCCGAACAAGGAAGGATTAGATCTAAAGCTGTTGTAAAGCTAGTCGTACTTGGTTAGACCTCTTGAGACCTGGCCTCCTATATAAAGGCTAGGAGAGGGGTTGCCGCGGGACAGAATCAATCATAGCAACCATAGCCACCAGGAAATCTAGAGCTAGGTCACCATAGCACTTAGCCTCTCGACGAGATCTCAGCCGAACTATTCGGCAACCCATTGTAACACATCATCATCATAATCAAGAACAGACAGGCAGGACGTAAGGGTTTTACCTCATCGAGGGCCCTGAACCTGGGTAAATCGCTCTCCCCGCTTGTCTGTGAACCGATGTCTCGAGTCAGCTTGCAGGATTCCGCTAACCCTAAGCCCCAAACGGAGGGCATTGCCGAGGAATACCCTCGACAACGACGGTGATCGATATGGGGTAAGTGAGTGTCCTGATGGTGGGCGGCTCCGACAGGCTGAGCGCAGGGATGATCTCGACAACCTCGAGGATGGCCCTCCGGCGAATGGTGGTGGGGTTGTGAGTACGGCTGTGAGCTGGAAGACCGCCATGTCGGCCCTTGAGCGCATTCCGGGGTGAATCCGTTCCACCCAGCACCTATCACCGAGTAACGACTCCGCTGTGGACACACTCGAGCTCGACGCGGTGTTCGAACCTGCCGCTGCTGGCATGTGCAAGCTTGCACCAAGGACGGACGGTGAGCGAGAAGCTCGTGTCCCCGATGAAGTGGTCGCCGGAGAGCCTGTCCTTGAACTCCTGGGTGGCGAAGATGATGAGGAACTCTTCTTGGGGTGCAGGTGGACGGTGAAGTCGCCAGCCTGGAGATTGAAACTGGCGTGGAGTGCTCTTGCCACTTGATCTGCGGAGACGGCCGGCCTCGTTCCGGTGATGGAGGCCACCATCGCGCGTCGCAGGATGGCCTCTGCCTCCTCCATCTCAAAGCTGCGCGAGCTGATAAAACGTACCGAACCCCGAGGATCGACGGCACGCGTTGTCTAGGGTACTCCTCGGCAATGCCCTCCGATTGGGGCTTAGGGTTGATGGAATCTTGTAGGCTGACACGAGACATCAGTTCACAGACAAGCGGGGAGAGCGATTTACCCAGGTTCGGGGCCCTCGATGAGGTAAAACCCTTACGTCCTGCCTGTCTGATCTTGATTATGGGAATATTGGGTTACAATGGGGTGCCGAAGGGTTCGGCTGAGATCTCGTCGAGAGGCTAAGTGTTGCGGCGACCTAGCTCTAGACTTCTGGTGGCTAAGATTGCTATGATTGATCGTGTCCCTCGGCAGCCCCTCTCCTGGCCTTTATATAGGAGGCCAGGTCTCAAGAGGTCCAACCGGGTACGACTAGGTTTACAGTAGTCCTAGCTCTAAACTTTCCTTGTTCGGCTCCTTCCTTGTCTTGTCCACCAAGGAATCTTCTGTTGCGCCATCCAAGTGGCCTGCCTTGCCATCGAGTACCTTCATGGGCCTCCAGTTAGGTTGTATAGGATAGGGCAATGCTGGTTACCCGAAGGGTAATGCCCACGTCAGTAGCCCCCGAGTGTCTGGCCGAAGATAGTTCGGGTAGAGACTAAACATGCCTCCACCTAATGTTCTTCTCCTTGATTATTCTTGTCCATCTTGTATCAGCATCATTTTCTTCTATCGGGTGCGCGTCCAGCGCTCCCGATGGGAGTAGCCCCCGAGTCTAGGTACGGATGCTTGCAATCCGTGCGTAGACTCAAGTTATACCACCCGAACGTTTTGCTCTGCCGAAGTTTTCCTGCAAGTCTTCATGGGTCATCTGATACATTTGTATCAAGGCTTGTATTCTTCAGTAAGTTTTCAACGCGCAAGGGATAATGAGTAACGTGCCCAACTTTTGCTGGCTAACTGCCGATGGCAAAACAACATCACCCTACGCAGAATCAAGTCCCCGGGCATGATCCTGGAGTGCAAAAAAGTTCTATCGGGTGTGCGTCCAATGCTCCCGATGGGAGTAGCCTCCGAGTCTGGGCACGAGTGCTTGCAACCGGGTGCAGATTCGAGCTGAGCATTCCATCTTTTTCTTCAATTGTTTCTTCACACGAATATCTTCGAGTCCTCAAGTTATCGGGTGCGCGACCAGCGCTCCCGATGGGAGTAGCCCCCGAGTCTAGGTGCGGATGCTCGCAATCCGTACGTAGACTCAAGTCCATCATCCGACATCTTTTATATTCCTTCGAATGCTTCGAGCGATCTTTACGACGTCACTGATGACGTTATTGATACTTTGATTTTGACTGACAGGACACGACCCATTGGGCCCATCCTACCTCTGCCTTGCTCTATTTTTAAGTAATATCCTCCTTTCTCGCACGGTTACCAAGGCGCCTGCTCGATTTCCGCGATCAACAACGGAGAGAGGGTCCTCTTAATGAACTGAAAGCAACGACACGTGCCCACACAATCCTCAAGTTCTCCCCTACTTAAAATCTCTCAGAACAAAATCCTTAGCATTCTCTCATATCATTGTAGCATCCTCATGTTCTTATTCTACCTCTCTCTTTCATAACCGCTGCGCCGCCACCACCGTTTTTAGATCTTTTCCAGATCTTACAATGGTGAAGAAGAAAAACCTCGCTACCGCCGCCAGTTCCACGAGCGGCGGCGCCGCCGCCAAGGCCTCCTCGAATCTTCCGAAGAGGAGCGCTCCAGATGCTCCTCCCCCAGCTCCGGCGCCGCCAGCGCCGCCAAGCCCGGTAGCCGCAGCCAAACCCGGAGATTGGCTAGCGTCCTCCATCACAAAGCGTGATGAGAAGAGGGCCCGAAGCCTTGGGCTAATCTCCTCCGATGAGGGGAATGTGATTCTCCCAAGTGCGATCTCTCGGCCCAATCCTCCTGCTGGTTTTACCGTGATGTTCTTGTCGTTCTTGTATCGGGGTCTCTCGCTTCCTGCTCACGAGTTCCTTCATCGTCTTCTGCGGACTTACGAAATCCAACTGTGGCAACTCACCCCTAATTCAATCCTTCACGTTGCTGTGTTCATCACCCTTTGCGAGGCGTTCTTGGGCATCGAGCCTCACTTTGGGTTGTGGAAGAAAATTTTCTTCGTAAAGAGATACAGCAGTAGCAATGGACCCTTTGCCATTGGGGGAGTGGGGTTTGTTGTCCGCTCGGAAGTCAACTATTTCAGTTTCCCAATGAGGGAATCCGTGCAAGGATGGAGACTGAAATGGTTTTATGTTCAGGATTCCTCAACAGCCGAGTCCCAGCTTCCTTGCTTTGCCGACGTCCTTGAAGCCAAGCCTAAGCATTCTTGGAAGAACATCCTCTCTCCCGACGAAAGTACAGCAGCCGATGAGTTATTTGCCAAATTCCTTCGGATCAAAGAAGCCGATGGCCAAACCATGATCGGCACAAAGGTGGCCGCGGTGTTCTTGAAACGTCGAGTCCAGCCAGTCATGGCCAGGGTTCGTCCGATGTGGTTGTATTCGGGTCCAAAGGATGAAACCAGGATAAACATCGCTGAACTATCGGAAAAGGAGCTGCTTGATGAAGTTCGACGTCTCACTCTCTTTAGTCAGGAAGACTCGATCCCGTTGATATCTTCTTATTCTCCTCTTGATGCCGATCATCCACTGACAGAGGTAAATTTTCCTTCTCATACTCTTATTACCATGTTCCAGTTTGTCGACACAACTACTATTGTTCTTATTTGTTCTTTTCTTCGGCAGATCCCCATAGTTTCTGAAAACTTGCATGATTTACCAAATGACACTTCCGAGGGAAGAGGTTCCTCAGCCCTTGTTGATTTTCATACTGCCGAGTACATGAGCTCAAAAAACGAACACGATGATCCGATAGATTATGAGGCTATCTACACCGATCTTCCTCCCCCAGCCAATGATACTTGCGACACAGTGGGATCGGTGCGTGATGACGACGCTGATCATGATGCCTTTGTTAATGCAGCTGTGGAGGAGGCCAGAGCTTCACCCGCGAAGAGATTAACCAGCGGCTTTGCCGACGAGGATGATCTCTTTGACCTGTAAGTGCCTTTTTCCTAGAATTCGTATTTTGCCTTTATCATTCGCATTTCTTTCATAACTCTTGCCAACCATTCCCTTTCGTAGTGACGAAGGTTTCATCAAGCCTCCGTCTAGGAAAGCCAAATCTGGCGCCGTTCTGCCGGATGTCGCAGCTTCCGAAGCTTTGGCTCCTACTGCAGCCCCCGCGGCCCAGGTATCGACTGCTTCCTCCCTTTCTAGGGGGAAGGATATCCCTTCGACTACTGCTGCCACGACCCTCCTTCAGGAAAACCTGTAAGTCTTTCTCGATCGCAACACGAATTTCCTTGAATGTGCCTTGATTAATGATTCTTCGTCAAACATCTTTTTCCCCTTTCCTTAAGGATCTGCGGGGCGTTATATCTTCTTTGGAGGCCTTCACCTCCCAATTTACTTCCCTGGAAGCAGACAAGATCCGGCTGCAGAAGGAAGTTAAATCTTCTTCCTCGAAATTGGAAGGCGCAATCAAAATAGCCGCCGCAGCTCGCCAAGAAGTCGACTCCCTGAAGGAGGAACTCGGCAGGCTGAAGGAGAAGCTAAAGGAGGAGGAAGCGTCTAGGCTGGTCGCCGAAGCTCGGGCGACTTGAAAAAGATGATCTTCTTCGCCAGTCTTCCTTGGCTTTGCTTGGTAATTCCTTGTATGCTTCCATGTCGATTATTACTTTGCAAATTCGATCCTTTGATAGTAATCTTTCCCATTTCATTCCCTTGCAGAGGCCGCTGACATCCCTGCCGATGCCTTGGATAAAATTCCAAACAACTCTCCGGCAAACAGTGTGTCAATGACTCTTGCCGCACACCAGCTTACACGGGAGCTCCTTGATAAGGGCAAAGGTGCCATGACGCGGATGCACTCGATGATCTTCCCCAAGATCAGTCAAGACAAGACTCTGGGGCAGCTGATCGATGCCTCCGCAGTCGACACCAAGGAGGTTATCGAGGTATTCAAACGTACTTCGCGTACCTACGGTGCCCTCCTAGCCTTCCAACTTATGATGGGTCATGGCTTCAAGGCCGATATTGAAGAGATGTCTAGGGAGCTGCCGAAAGAGCAGGATGGGAAGTTCATTGATTTAAGCGTCTTCAAAACGTCAGCTCTTAAATGTGCACGCCAGCACCTTGAGCTGGTTTCATCAAAGAGAACGTCGACTGGCCCAAGTTTATCGACCCAGACCCAAGCCCCTTGATTCTTGTAACAAACTCCTTTTTGAATTGATGTGAAACAATGTTCTGTTGCAAAACTTGTGGTTGTAATAAATTCCGAGATGGCAATGTTGCTAGTACACTCTTATTATGGCATTTTTACTTGCACTCCCCCGATGGGAGTGACTTCCAATGTTGAACCGATGAGATCCGTCATACCTTTGACGCTGTTTTTGCAGGTTTTCCCAGTGCCTGCGTTTGTCGATGATTCTTCGGGTACTCTTTCTGAAGATGATCAAATCCAGCGTATGAAGGATCGGATCGCGCAGCTGGAAAAGGACTTGCGCAATACCTATGCCTTGGCTGCCATTATCAAGAAGAAGGGCGAGATTGCAGCCGACTGATACGTCCATTTTGCATCACTATTTTATATCATAATCTACTGTTATTCATTGATATATTTCATATTTAGAGATGATACTTATGTTATTTCACCTATTTTGCATGTTTCATGAATATTGGAGAATTACTCACCGGAGTCAGGATTCTGCTGGAAAAAACACCGTTAGAATGCAATATTTCTGAAGATCAACAATTGACGGAAAATACACCGAAAGTCTTATTTCTCCAGAAGAAGGAGCCAGCCAAAAGGAGGGGCCGAGGAGGGCGCCATGGGCCCCCCATAGGCTGGCGCGGGCTCCACCCTGGCCGCGCCGCCTTGTGGGGAGGGGGCCCACAACCCCCCTCGGCCGTCTCTCTTTCGCGTACTTCATCTACCCGGAAACCTAAGGTACGGGGATCATCGCGAATAGACACAGCCGCCTCTGCGGGGCGGAAAACACCAGAGAGAAAAGAGCTCTCCGGCAAGCTGAAATCCGCCGGGGAAATTCCCACCCGGAGGGGGAAATCGTCGCCATCGTCACCGTCATCGAGCTGGACTTCATTGGGATCATCATCACCATCATCTCCACCACCGTCACCATCATCTCCAACGCTGCACCTTGATACGTCCAAAACGTATCTACTTTCCCGAACACTTTTGCTATTGTTTTGCCTCTAATTTGTGTATTTTGGATACAACTAACACGGACTAACGCTGTTTTCAGCAGAATTGCCCTGGTGTCTCATTTTT